>NC_046363.1:44963778-45251278 GCF_011125445.2 Fundulus heteroclitus
TAATCATAAACAATTATCTCCTTAATTTACTATTTTTTAAACGATTGATATTACACACTGTTTTCAGTTGTCCTGGTTCTGATCCGGATCGATGTCAGCGACTGCACACACTCAGGCTGCTGAATGTTTCCCTCTGTCCATTGACACAGTTTATCATCAGCGCCACATAAAACTGGCTCATCAACATACATATGGGAATCTGCACCAAGACGCCAATAAAGAAACTAGTTAACATTTAAATAAAATGGGTCATAAATAAAGCATTGCTGTGAAACTGTCTTAATTATGCTAATTCATAATTTCTTCATAGTTTTTACAGGTTAGAAGATTATTTGACAGGATTTTACCCTCCTTTAAACATACCGACCATGATAATGCAGTTACACTCTAATTGTTCATTTTCTATGCTTTAAAATAATTCCTTAGTTACTTGTTGATGTTAAAGTCTAACATTTTATCGTTGCTACAGGTGGCCAACGCTGGGGTCAGTGTAAAGAACAAACCAAAGATGAACTACGAGAAGCTGAGCCGCGGCCTGCGTTACTACTACCACAAAAACATCATCCACAAGACGGCGGGCAGCGCTACGTCTACCAGGCTTCGTCTGTGACATGCAAGGCATGCTGGGAAAGACGGCGCAGGAGGTCCTGAGCAGCCTGAACATCCTGCCCACGAACGCAGAGACGGGGCCGTCCCCGGGGGAGCTGCGGCGAGCAGAGCAGCGGGGCGTGGGGGTCCCAGTAGGGCCGAGGGTCCCCTGGGAGGGTTAGGATCCAGGCAGCTGGGAGCCACAGGAAACTCTGCTGAGTCCGGACCGTCCTCTGAGGCTGAATCTGTTTCAGGGAATGTAAAGATGCTGCATTTCACGAAGGAAGACTAGCAGAAACAGACATTTCTACAATGCAGTCTTTTTTTTGGCTAAAAGAAAAAGACATTTCATGTAAAATGTTTTAAACCTAGGGAGCGGTGCAGCCCAGGAAGCAGTCATTTAAAGCACTACAGATGTTACAGATTGGGTCTGAAACGCCTTTTCACTTGATGCATGTCTAAGAACAAAAGTGTAAATATTGTTTAAAGACTACTTTGTAGAGTTTTGTGCATTTATTTTATTTTTATTGTTATTTTTTGATACAAAGCTCATTTCTACCCTCCTTTGCTACTGAGAAATATTACACAGGTGTTTAGTTCAGACACTGCCAGGGAAGGTTTTTATTGGTCTCTGTGTAAATAAAACTAAGTGGAGAAAAAATGAGTGACGTTATATTTCTGGAACAACTAGGTTCACTGATGCTTCCTGTTATTTATATTAATTTTTTATTTTTTTATTTTTATTTTTTTTACATGAACTTTATCTTAACAAGTAGTTATAGTAAACAACAAAATCACTATACATTAGGTGAGAACATTTCTGGCATGTATATCACCACCCCATTATAACAAAGAAAAACGGTCTAATAGAAATCATATTATTGTTTTTTTATATAATCAAAAATAAGGTCTATTGATATTAATATAAACATTTTCATAAAACTAGACTTCTATCAGAGATCAGGCCATCTGTGTTCATTCAATAACCAAAAGCTAATCAAAGAAAAGAAGAATTATATACAATTAAAATATTTTGAATTAATAAAATAAACACTAGGATGAATAAAGTGTAGAGAAATAAATCTAATTATTTAAATGATATACAGAGATAAGTAATATTTTTTACTACAATCAACACCAACCACAGCATTAGTGGCCTTCCTCGATACGGCAGCCCCAGAGGGACATTAAACACGCCAGAACTGCAGCATAATTTACACAAAACGTAATCCGTCTGCTACATTAGGTAACATCCCTGTTTCTGTAGCAACAGTGAGGAAAAATAAAAGGAACAAAACAAAACAGAGTCAATATTGCACAACTGCCAGGAAACAATGCGACAAGAAAAAAACAATAATAATAATAATAATAACCCCTACAGAACACTCGGATCTACATTTCACACCCTTTACAAGTGCAAGGAACATCGACACAACAAAGTCTACCACAACGAAATCCTGAAACTGTTTGACAAACAGACACTTGTTGTGGATTTCCCATTTTCTACACATTTATGCGTGTACTCTGAGCCACTGGTGTGCGTTTCATGTCTGTGTGAAAATTTGGGGATTAAAACTGGGGCGATGTGTTTAATCCAGCTTTACTAATAAAATACACGCCCCTTTAACTTAGATTAATAGCCTATATACTTATTGATGATATAACATTTTCTACATTATCATATATGTACCTAATTTCAGCTGCCACAAGTTTTTCCCTGCAAGACAACTGAATAAAATTTTATTTATATCGCTCCAATTCACAACTCGTGTCATCTCAAGACATTTTACAAAGTTAAATTGAAATTTAAACCTGTTTAATATGGGATATAGATTAAATGTCCTGGTCAAAAATAGCACCAAAGGTTTTTACTTTTACTACCAGAGGCCAATTTAATGCCATCCAGATTAAAATGATTAAGATGAAGTTGATTTTATTAAAACAATAAACTCATTTCCAATAATATAACTTTAGAGGTTAGTAGACTTCATAAAATCAGATCCATTTGGTGGATCTAATCGCTTCATCTTAATCAGACTTTCCTCTTCAAGGTCTGTGTTTATTCAAATAAATTGATCTCTTTACCACAATTTACTGTAGGCCTGATGCTAATTTGATTAATGTTTCAGGTTGTTAAAAAGAACCTGTGAGAAGCAAATGTATCTCCATTTAATAAGAAATATGCAGGAAGTCTTTACTTTTGCTCTGATGGACTAATGAAACTCAAAGATCATCAACTTCAAACACAATTAAAGTAAAATCAAGAGTTGATAAAAATGTTTGCTGAAAAAGCTGTAAAAGCTTTGCACATTTAAGTTAGCTTAGAAAAGGGATTTATTTTAGATTCTTTATGTGTGTGCTATATTTATTTACAGTGATATGAGTTTCTTAACCAAACCAATGTAACCCAGGAATATGAGGCTAATGTGCACCAACAACATTTATGCTGTTACAGCTGAGCTTTCACTGCATGTTGTTGAAATAATTGTTGGTTTGCTTGATGCAAACCAGAAATGCATCCATCCATCCATCCATCCATCCATCCTCCATCCATCCATCCATCTCTCCATCCATCCATCCATTCATCCATTATCTATAAAAACTTGTCCTTTGTGGGGTCTTGAGGGGTGCTGGTGCCTATCTCCAGCATTCCCAGAAATGCATATTAGATGTTATTACAATCCTAACCACAATGTCAGCGTGTACAGCATCACAATCACAAAGGACTGCATGGATGCAATCCTTGGTGAAAAATGATATTCATGCTCTGCATATCTCTAGTATGTATATTTGGCCAGTCACATGGACTCTTTAAGGCCACACCAGGTGAATTTACTCAGTGGCTGTGATGCTAAAGCTAGTGGAGTATGCTTGGACCATTATTTAATGATAATGATGGATTATTTTGATAGATATTGCAGTTTTCAGCTTTAGTATCACAATCAAATGCTTCCCTGAAATCATCATCTAACACAAATATTTAGTTTGTAGTTGCTCAACACGTGGAGGAAAATGGACCAATGAGAGTCTAGGGAGCTACTTTGGGTCTGAAAAACTAAAATCAGAGTCAGGATTACCAACTCAGCTGTGAGGAGAAGCTTTTACAGAGACAGACTGCGCTGCTAACATCTGCAGGACGCTCGTTGTTTCTCAGACACTCCCATCCAAAGACGACTTCAGGAACAGATTCACTGAGACGACAGGATGAAACTACTACATGGGTTCGATGACAGGACCGTTGGATTTGGGATCCGTTCTTGTGAGGCTGGAGAATTCTGGAAAAAGACCTTCTGAAAAAAATGAGAGCAGGATGGACCTGGATCAGACATGAGGGCAGCTCATGTTAACGGTGGTTCTGGTGGGGTTCTGGTTCTGGTTCAGGCCTGAACCGCTCTCACAGAAACTGGACTCTCCTCTCCACCGATGATGGATGCTGATGATAACATGAGGTTGACAGACACTCCTGATCTGCTCAGGTTCTAACAAAATGTCTCCAAACTACTGACGAGGAGACACAGGAGATCCTGACGGCTAAAACCTGGAAACTTCTCATATAACCAAGTCAAGCAGGTGGTTTAAATCCAGCTGAGGGTGCCGGTCGTCTACTGAGGAAAATAAAAGGGACAATTCGTCAGAAAATGCAGATGTCTGCAGGAGAGGCTCTGCAGAGCATCTGCTGTGTTGACGTCTACAAATCAGACTTTAATCAGTCGTTGTATTCAGGGAAATGAAACTAAACACTAAGTTGGACAGCTTTAGTGTAGTTGTCCTGAACCCAATGGAGCCCTGAACTGTCTGGGATTCTTCTGGATTCACTGAACCTCCCTGACTGATGCACAGACATTAAATATTTCATGTAATTTACTATTAAATACCAGGAAATTGATTGGTGAATGGTAAACTTTAACAGCTTAACTCTTATATCTGGTCTGACATGAGCTTTGCTGAAGTGGGTCTCAGACATCAAGGAAAAATCACTAAAACAAACATGTAAAACTTTTTTTATTCAATTACAAGAAATTTGTCTTGATTCTCTGTCTAAAATTAATTTGATTTCTCTCCCAGGATTTATTTCCCCATGAGGTCTTTAATGAGGAAAGGTTCTAGTTCCTCCAGGATTTCGTAGAAGACATCTTTGCAGCGTTTGCTGGCCTTCAACGGTCCTCTGTAGAGCGCTCTCATCTTGGCCTGGCAGGTGGGTAGGGCGCTGATTTCATCGTAAGTTTCATCTTGCATAATTTTGGCTTTTAAGAGCTTGTCCAAAATGGGTGCAATGCTGGTCACTCTCTGGACCAGCTCAACCATGTGTTGGTCCACAAAGTGCTCCTCTGAGGAAAAAACAGAATAGAAACTGTTTAGTCACAGAAAGCCACGTTACTGTTACCGTACAATATTCACTTTTACATGTACGCATGATGCTCTGAGAAATTCACATGTTAACTGTATATATAGTTGAATTTCTCGGTTTAATCTGTGGCTCTAGGGCTCCTCCATTTTTCCTCTAAAATACCAAGTTCTGGGAATTTCTTTGGTTCTAGGAGGCGGAAATATCAAGGCTAACATGGAGCAACATGCACACAAAGTCAGAGCGAATTATTCAACAGGAAGCGAAGTTAAAGCAACAGTAAAGCCTGTCGACTGGTTTCCAGGGTTTAAAGACTTTGGTGCCACTCCTAACAAATTTATGCATCTTTACTTATAAATAAAATTTATGAATAAATCGAGCCCAACTGTTTAGCTGAACCGACGGCTGCGTTAGGTCCAAACTGAATCCAGATCAGCGGGTATTTATCTGTTGCAGCTATGCAAAAACTAACAACACTGCAGCTCAAAATGTTTTTCAGGCAGAGAAGAAACCTGAGACTAATTTATGGCATCATCAAAAGCGTAAAAACTAAAAAAAAAAAACTAAACAATTTATGTCATGTTAAGAATGAAGATGCAGAAAAGCTCAAAGCAGCGTCTGAGGATAGAAAACATTTGATTTTAACTTTATCAACTCCAAAAAAATTAAAAAAGAAAATAAAAGTTTATTAAAGGAAATGTTTATAATCTCATAATCTCATCGGCTATGTGGAGATAATCTTCTGCTGTAACAACGTTTTAAATGTAGATAATGATTAACTAAACACTAAATTATGTTAACTCTGTTAATAACAGAAGCCATCAGTCAGGATGGTTGTTTAGTATTCAGTTTAACATTTATCTACTTGTTTCCTTTATAAATAAAATTAAAGCAGAACCAATCACCTTCGCCAGAAGCAGCGTCTGGGGATCGTAAACTTTCCTGTTTAGCCTCTTTGGCTGCAGAAAATAAAATAAAAAATGCTATGTGGAGATAATCAGTGTTTTTAAGGTGATAATGATTCATTAGAAACTTTTTTATTACATGTTAATAACAGAGACCATCAGTCAGGATGGTTGTTTGCATTCAGTTTAACATTTATTTATTTATTTCCTTTTTAAAATAAAAAAGCTAAGACACTCACCTTCACCGGAAGCACCACCTTGGTATGGAAAACCTGCCTTTTTAGCCGCTTCGGCTGCAAAAAAAAAAAAAAAACACAGAAAAATATCAGTTTATGAGATCAAAACCACATTCACAGTCCTGGCCCGGTTCTGAGGACTACAGTAACTTTGCAGAATGGACATCGGTTCGGATCATTAGCACCGACGTGGCGTTTTAATCAAATGATCTGCAGCTTTAAACATTTAAGCCGATTCGCCAACATGGACCCATTAGCTGTTGTTTCCGTAGCATTTCAGAACCAGCGTTATGGTTCTGTTGGGCTTTTTAGCACCTAAAGATGGCGGCTGCTGCTTGGATACAGGTGATGTGGATTTCTACCCAGGACAACAAGCCACTGGGGGCGTCAGGAGGATATTTAAACGTTAATGCACCCAGTATTAGCGAGAAAACAGCACAGATGGCTGATGACGCTCGTGTTCGTTTATTTCTGTCTGAGCTGCATTTGAACGCCTCTCAATAGTTTACATGTTTGACAGATTACAGACACTCAGGATTATTCTACACTGATAATCAGATTATTCAAAATACAACAGAGCCCTTTGTTGCACCTTTTGTGTGTGTGTGTGTGTGTGTGTGGGGGGGGGGGGGTAGAGACATTCAAACACTTCACGCCTTTGAATTAAAACTTGCAAAGACAAAGATGCATTTTTCTCTTGATTAACAAATGAGTGGTGTGCTCGCTTAATTGATAATTACAATCCCATTCATATAGCTTTAAATATAACCTTTTAAATCTATAAACCTGGATCCATAACATTTCTTATAAGTGATACTTTAGTATCTTATCCCGGCCTTATTGGGGGATCCAGTGGTTCGGTTCGGTTCGCTGTGGGGAAGCAGCTGATTGGCTCTCAGGGCGCCATTTATACGTGAAGCTTCCCTGTTAAACTTCGCAGAGGTGGTTCTGGACGGGTAGCTCGGACTGACAGATGAAGCTGTCGAGATGCGCTGTCCCCAGATCAGCGGCACTTCCGGATTAGTCACTAACTAAAACTGTTCAGATTGTCCAGTTTCCCCCAAGAGAGAAGAGGAAACACTGACATTCAGCCCTAAATGTGTCATTTTAGGCTTTTATTTCATGCTTCCTCCTGTATTTACTGAGTCGGAGGAAAGTGTCTGGATCTGGATCAACAGCGCTGAAAGTGAAAGTAAAAAAAACTAAGCGCGCTGTTTCAACTTCTGTGAAATGACTGAGATCGCAGAGAAAAGGACATAATGTCAGAACCTGAAGATAAAACATGAAATGACCTGAATTGTTCTGAGACCTCCGCCAGGATCAGAACCTGGAGGACATAATGGATCCAGATGTTGCGGAGATTCTTACCCAGTTCGTCCGCCGCTCCATGGCAGCGGATCTCTCTGAGGATCTCATCGGCCACCAGCAGAACCTTCTTCTCGGTATAAACTGACACCATGACATCTGCAACGTCCAGAAAGCCTTTCCCCTCCACCTGGCTCGTTTTCACACCATCCTTTCGCTCCAGGAGTTCATCGCGGAACTTCTGGAAGTCGGCATCCTTCAGGTCCTCCAGAATGTCCCGTAAAACCTTTTTGGGGGTTTTTGGAGCCATTTCTCATAAAAAATGTAAAAGCTGGACGAAAGAAAGTATATATTTCCTCAACAAATTCAAACTTTCGTCTTCTGTATCTCACGGTGGATCCACACCGCGGTTGGATCCACCCTGTTGCACTTCCGCCCTCTTGAGGCCAAACCTTGTGCCTACATTGAAATTTCTATTAAGAATCACAGAGCCCTTGTAAAACCCAAAATGTTTATTATTCATAACAAAAAGTTTAAAAAAAAATGCAACTTTGGAATGTAGGATGACTAAACGTGAAATGTTGCATTTATTACAGCTATAGATTGCAAAAAGCTTATTCAGAATTAATGGATATAAAGCAGGCTACTATTATTTTGATATCTATAGCCAATCAGAAAAAGACTAAATTAACCCCAATAATTTAAGACCAAACTCATCACAGATTATAAAACAACATTTTATACCAGTAATGATAATTTTGTCTTTTTTTTTTATTATCTATTTCCTGTAGGCAACACCTTATTGGATATAATCCACATGCTTCATAGAGACGTTGTATAAATGTCTAACCTATAACTCTCTAAACAGACATAAACAGTCGTGTTTCTGTAGTGAAGGTATCAAGGGCCTAGATTTAGATTTAACTTCCTGTTGCCAGCATGGGCCCCAAGAAGAATCCGTCCATGGAGGATTTTGAGGAGATAAGGAAGGCGTTGGATTTTCTTTCTGGAGAGACCTCGGCCATCCGACTCCAGCAAAAGTCCATTCTGGACTTAGTTGAAGAGGTGAAGGCTTAGCGACTGCTTAACGAGGAGAAAGGCAAGCGGATCGCTGTTCTGGAGAACCGAGTGGCAGATTTGGAACAGAACACCAGCATGAACGATGTAATCATCACCAGACTGCGTGTCAAGCCCCGCTCCTACGCCAGCGCGGTGCCCAGGCCCTGTCCGTGGACTCCGTCACCCGGCGTGACGGAGTCCACGCAGGAACAAGTGGCGTCTTTCCTCTTTGGATCAGTAGCTGATATCAACTTAGAGTTATGTTACCTTACGATATGGTTTGATATGAACAAACGTCGTTGGCGGACATTCACTGAACGTAGAGATGTTGTTTCATATCTACGTTGGGAAAACATCCAGCTGATGGCGTTTAACCAACTTTCATGGCCATGTTTGACAGACGTTGTCTGAACGTTTAATATTTACTGGAAAGGTTCACATACATTGCTACATTACCTGTTCTTCATGTGTTCACAGGAGAACCTTCAGATGAACTTCAGCCACCACTAGTTTTACAGAAGTAAGCTTTTTGAAAACATAAGTAGACAAGACAAAAATAATTTTAATAAAATAATTAATTTTGTACAGAATGTACACCATCAGTGACTTAAAGCAGCTTAGAAATGGTCTGGTTTGACTTGTCTCTGCGACCCTTGGAGTGCTTCTGATGATCTGGGATGGAAGCCTGAACTTCCAAGTCAAACAGAATCTGGACCGTTTTTTTTTACTTTCAGCCCCTAAAAATCTGAATTACATACAATACGCAAATACGTCATGTTTACGTCAGGCGCACATGCGCACTGGGGTCAGTTTGCCACATTTGGAATAACTTCAGCCTGACAAGCGATAATATGCACATTGATGAATGGTTGTACTGGAACTGTAATTTCCCTCTGGGATTATTAAAGTATTTTTGATTCTGATTCTGATTAGATTATTAATCGGCATAAACCGGCCCTCTCATCCAGATTACAATTTCATTCAGATTGAGTTTAAGATCCTTTAGCTATCAGGCTCCTCTCCTGTGGAACCAACTCCCAGTTTTGGTCCGTGAGGCAGACACCCCGTCTACTTTTAAGACTAATCTTAAAACTTTCCTTTGTGACAAAGCTTCTAGTCAGAGTGGCTCATACACTGAGCTATCTCTATAGTTATGCTGCTATAGGCTTAGGCTGCTGGAGGACATCAGGGTCTATTTTTCTCACTCTGCTGAGTTCTCCTACTGCTCTCCAATCTGCATTGTTTGTTGTTATTTCAGCTTTTAACTTTTTGTTCTGTCATTTTTCACTCCATAGAAGGTACACCTGGTCTGGTGATCTGTTAGCTGTGACATCATCAGGGGAGGCAGATCATCCACTATTACCATCTAACATAGAAAGTACTCCTGGATCAATGTGTGCTTCTGGTTTCGTCCAGCTTCTGTCCAGTTTGGCGCTTCATAGATGAGGTGTTCAAATGCTGTTGGGAAATGTAGTTTTTGCATCAGAGCAACTTAATTATAAAAGTCTCCATTAGAAATAAAAGTTATCTGAACTCAGCAAATCACGCTTGTTTCGGTTGCTCCCAGTTTGCAATAAATCAGATTTATTTTCTTCTTTAAAACATTTTTTCATCAGTTTCCCATCTGATCAGAATAATATTAATGAAAAATGTTTCATTGTCCCAGGTCTGCAGAAATGTGTTGTTACGGTCAAGAAATGCAGATGCTGTAATAAGTGATCAAAGATGAATACTTTTCTGCAAGTACAGCTGGGATCCTTATTCCTCTTGTAGAACAAAATGTTCATTTCAGCAACAGGTCAAGCTTCCTGAAGGCCCCGTGGAAGCTCCTCCTTCAGTTTTGTTACAAACCCAGCTGCACTTCCCACATCTGCAGATAGATCTGCTGAGTCTGAACTTCCACTCTGGCGTGTCACAAATCACCACGTTGCTCCACCTGCAGAGCGGCATGGCGGTTGTGTAACATGACTTCCACTGCTGGCTCCTGCATGAAGGAGGTGGTTTAAACAGTGTGTAAATCTGTGCTTGGAAGCATGAAGGTGGGGCTTCCGATCAGAGGTCATGTGATCAGCAGCTTGGTACACCTTGTTCTGCATGTTGACTCTATTGTAGCAAAGTGGGCTGGATCAGGAATGCTGAACACATGTGACTGTAAAAGCAAGCAGTAGAAAGCAGCTAAAGTTCGAAGATAAATTCTGAAAGACCTTAAGAAAACTTCTGATTCAGAACACTTTAAAGGGTTTTGCTGCTTTGGAGGGAAAATATAAAGAAACAAAGACTGAATGGGATGGGTTGTTGTCTCTGATGACGTCAAACAGCATGAACTATTCCTTCTGTTGTTGAGATTATATCCAAGTCACCTCACTGCAGGTATAATTTGAGATGTTTAAGAGGAGAAACAGGAAGTAACTTTATGTTTGCGTGCATTATTAGTGAAGTAATAAATAGAAACAGATCTAACAAAGTTCCCAGGACCACAAACGACAACCCCTGCAACAGAAACACATTATTACTCATAAAAAAAACATATATATAAAACTCCATCCATCCATCCATTCATTTTCCAAACCGCTTAATCCCTCATGGGGTCGCGGGGGTTGCTGGTGCCTATCTCCAGCGTTTATAAAACTCTAAATAAAAGGATAATAATGACAGTAATTGTTGTTATTATTAATACTATAAAACAGCCCACATGCTTTTGTGTATAAGTTAATCAACACTGGGGCTCTATGTTCTCCAGCTTTTCATGATCCATCTAATTTACGTCGCTGCCTAGCTGTGCTGGACCAAATTGAGCCCATTTCTCTTCCCACTTAAAAGGGGCTGATTTACAGGATGAAGCCATCTGCATCCTTTGGATGTTGTCCTGAGTTTTCAATGAGTTTTTTTTTTTTTTTTTGTAACTCGGGTCCATCCAGTGTGATGCCTAAATCTTTTAAACATGCGGTTGGTCAACCTCTGCTGAACAGAGGGGGACTGGATCCCTCTGTTTATTGGAGTTTAGACCTGTGTCACTGTTTTGTCCAAATTCCAAGAAAAGATTGTTTATATCCTTCAAAATGTGGGTTTCAGTGAGCTTTTCAGTCTGAGTTCAAGACTCGCCCCAGTTAGGGGTCTTTAATAATATTTTCCTGTTAAACTTTGGTGCTCTTCTTGTACTGTTAGACCTCACAGCTGATTTTAACACTATAGATCATTAGATACAGACTGTTCCACTGATCAGGGGGCTAACAACGAACTAGCACTAGTTGGAAGATTTGAAGAAAATGGATGGAATGTTTAATAACATGATGCATTTTTATTTCAAGAGTTTGAAACTTTAGATGTGATCTTAGAGCTTCATCTATGAACTGGTGTTTCTGCTGCTGGGTCCTGATCCAACCAAATTCCTTTGAACGTAGTTTAATTACAGAGTGGATGTGTTCTGGTGTCGCGTATTTCCAACAAGAAACAAAACAGAAACGTTTTATCACGTGATGGAGCTGCTTTTCTTCAGAAATCAAAAGCAATTCTGCTTCTTTATCCATAATTTACTCAGAGGGAGACATTTAAAGCTTGGCCTGAGAACACAGCAGCCGCGTTTAAAGCCGTGATCCTTTAACGATGAATTCAATGTGTGAGATGTTTTCAGGCCACAACAGGAAATATTCAGGTGAATAAAACAGCAGGTTAAAATGCTAACATCAGAGCATCATATTTTTAGTCTTAAATAAGTCGTTGTATTTCATGTATTTATAATAGTTAATAATGTTTTACATTTAAACAGATTAACGTTTCCAGCACCAGGAACAAGAACAACGGCTGCAGAAAGACGTCATTACAGATAAGAAAATTTATTTATCTGCAACAGTCAGTAGGATAAGAACAATATGGTAAAAAAAAATTTTGATTGATTACACTCAAAGACAAAAATAAACGTTTTTTTTTTTCCATTCTTAAAGGACTCTCTGAGGCCATTTCTCTGTCTTCCGTTTCTACTTTTATTCAGGGTCCTGAAACAAAGACAAAACAAAGACCACATTTCTCTAGAAACTCTTTGCACTTTAAATGTTGACGTTACGTTCTGATCAAAGCAGATTTCATGGTTACTCACCATCTGTCATCTTCCAGATAAACTCTGGGCTGTAAAACAGATCAGAAACTTTCATGTAAAAATCTGTTGCCACAGCTCAGTGAAATTTAAAGTTTCAAAATTTGTTCCTCCAGCCTGAAAACGCAGCTATGTTCATTGTCTTTCTGTAGCCTCGATAAGAGCCGGGGCATCTACTCAGACGGGCGCTGGGTGCTAATGATGATGATATCATTTTTCTCTAGGGAGCCCAAAGCATCGCTACTTTCATCAGACAGAAACAGACGTCTCTAAGCTGATCTCATCTGTCCAGAACAACATAATCCTGTTGCTCTCTTGTTTTTAGGCTTTCTGCTTCTGTTGCTCCCAAAAACCAACTGAATTTAGTCTTTGCCAACTTGACTAGTCGTGACCTTTAAACTTTCTAATGGAGGCCTGTAGAGTCTGAGATGGAGCTCTTGGGTTTCTCTGAGCTTCTCGCTCTGACCTCGGGCTGAATCTGCTGGGAAATGTGGTCAGCTGTCTGAGATGTTCTCCTCTTGGTAATAATCTTCCTCTCTGCAGGATGATGGACTTTAGATGGTCTGGAGATGACCATTAAAGGTGCATAGCCACGTTGTTTGACGTTTTATATATATATATATATATATATATATATATATATATATATATATATAAATATATATATATATATATATATATATATATATATATATATATATATATATATATATATATGTGTGTGTGTGTAAGTAACTCACTCTGGTTGCACAGCGGGAAAAGTAACTCACTCTGGTTGCAAAGTTTTTAAGAAAGATTATCACATCCTGCTGGCGTATTAGTTGTTATTTTGGTTTTTTAAGCTTTATTTTTGCTCAGTTGGTTAGTAAATAAAGCCTTTTGTGTTTATTTCTAATAAACGGAGGAAGAACGTACTGCACATGCGTAGCAGGGGTTAAAACAAGGAAGCAGCTAACGGCTATTAGCATCTCCCAGCGAAACAATAAAGAACAATGAATGGTCCAAGATCCAGTGAAAAAAAAAGTGCAAAAATCCATGATTCTAAGAGGGAAAAGCCTGGAATGTGTCTGTGAATCCAGTCTGAACGTTCAGTGTCACTGAAGCTAAACCTGCCGAGGCTCAGATGTGACGCAGATGTAACAGTGTTTAGGTTTAAGTTGTAGAATTCCACTTGCTTTCTATGTATCAGTGCAATGGGGAAATAGCGCCCCCCTCTTTGTGTGGTTGGTTATATGTTGCTGGTCCCTGTAGTCAGTGCCAGTCTGTGAAAGCTACACGAGAGGTGAGTTGCATTCTTCAGCACACAGTAGAAAAGTGTTAGCAACATCATAAAACATCATTTTTTTACTAAATTAGACAAGTAATTTGTAATGATTAGTTACTAGATGTGTGCCTGGCACCAACATCTGTACTTTTAGTTTTCTTAATATTGTAAAACACTTGGTGTGCTAAGTTAAAAGCTAACATAACGCTCTGTTGTAGCGTGCTGAGTGAAGCTGAGCCGTTGCACTGATTCAAACCCCGATATGTTCCCATTCAGGTACATCATTTATTATTGTATTCTTCATTGTACATTGAAAATATGAATGTTTTGCTGTAATTAGGGCCGGTCTGTGAAAGCTACACGAGAGGAAATAAACTGCCTGACAACCCAGAAACTCGTCTTCATTTAAAAAAACTACACAACGCAGAGTCGAGGGGTTACTTGGGCCAGCCCGGTACAGTGGACTGAAGCAGAACCCGGTTACATTGGTGCCGTGACCTGAGCTTCTGCGATCCTGTATCCGCAGCGGTGCTGTCTATTTCCTGGATAGTGGTTGGAGTCACCACATGGACTGTGGGAAACCCCGTGGGATTTCCCTTCTTCCCACCGTTTGCTGTTTTCTATTGGAACACTGAGGTGGGATTCTGTACGTCTGGTTGTAAGAAAAAAAAGACAGAAAAAAAGGACAAAGCAGATTTAAATCATGACAGACCTTCCTGGTTTTGGCAGAGGGAGGGGGACTGTTAGTTTTACCCCACTACAGTCATTTGGCAGGGGTAGAGCAGGTTTGCTGGCAGCCCCAGTCTCATCCACACCTAGGCCTGTCTTTGCTGAGTTAACTGAAACACCTGTTGATGGTGACTGTGATGATTCCCATCATTCTAAATCAGATACCAAACCTACAACAGAGAGCCTTTATGCAGAGATAGCAACGCAAATTGGAGTTTCTATTGGAGAAAGCATTGCCTCTTGTATTGAGTCTCGCTTGGGCTGTGGAATGGGACACAGTGTTCTTGGGTCTGCCAGTAATGTGCTCTCAGAACCTTCACTTTTGAATGTGATTGTGAAATCTGATGTTAAAGAACCTGTGTGTTTTAGAGGGGATGGTTGTGACACATGCAGTGTTCAGGAATGGGAGGAAATGATGATGACCTATTTGAAGAAAAAAAGGGGTACAGACAGCTGAACAGGCTGATGAAGTGCTTAGTAAACTGGCAGGGAAGGCAAGAGAGGTAGTCAGGGTGGGCATACGTAGTAATCCATCCTTGTGTCTTAAGGTAGGCCCAGAACCTATTTTTGAGATCTTAAAACAGCACTTTAGTGACACTGCCTGTTCGAGCATGCCTTTGGCTGATTTTTATGCAACATTACCTAACTTAGGTGAGACACCTTTCGATTACTGGCTCCGGCTGAACAGAGCCATGGAACTCACAGAGGACTGTCTCAAACGACAGAAAAAGTCATTTGCATATCTGACAAAAGAACTGACTACAATGTTCATTCGACACTGCCCAGACCCAGAACTGTCTCTTATTTTCAAATGTAAGCCGTTGCAGCAGTGGACACCTGCTGATGTACACGAGAAGTTGCTGGAGCACAGCAAAGATCAGAAGTGTGGCTCTCAGCTGAGTGCATCCAGTGCTTTAAGCTCTCAGCGACAGGAGGTGAGTCCTCATGTGCAACAGGTGACATGCAGCAGTAAATGTACCACGCCATCCCCGATCTCTACCTCTACTGGGCTCAATGCACCGGCACCTGCTGATCGTCTTGATCATGTGATAGCTCTGTTGGAGAAAGTTCTGGAGGGTCAGCCTCGACAAGCAAGAACACCTGCTAAAGATGATGTCAGAGCACATCGAGACCAAGTACACAAAGTCGTGTCCTGTGTAATTTGTGGTGACACAGCACACTCTATCTATTACCACTGTAGAGCCAATCAGCTGTGCTTCATCTGCCATGCTGCTGATCACACACGGGCTCGATGCCCCAGGGCCGTATCTAACAAAGCGAGAGGGCCTGAATCAGCTGACCAGCAGATGGGAAACTAGTTGGCCTACATGTGGAGGGGGCAAGTGTTAGGCCTGAAATTGTGCCCCAAGAGACTGATTATGATGATTTGGAGTCTGTATACCAAACTGTCTGTGAAGAACGACAGCTTGGTCATCGACCAGTGCTTCAGAACACCCAAAGATTGAAACAACACGATAAACTGTTCTATAAAAATGTGACCCTTGGTGGCAGAGTATCTGTTAAAGCAATGCTTGATAGTGGCTCCATGGCCTGCACCCTCAGTACTGATCTGATACCCCACCTCTTAGATCATGCAGTGTTGCAGACCCCCACCTTGCAACCCACTGATGTTGTACTGATTGGTTGTGGTGGTTCAAGGACAATCCCATCTGGTGTGTGTGACATTACAGTGGAAATGTATGGCTGCAAAGTTGTTGTGCCTATGCTGGTGGTTGCAGGACAAAGTGAGGACCTTATCATAGGCAGCAACCTTATGCGGCATTTGGTCAATCGCCTGAAGACAAAAGATAAGTTGGGGGTGGAATGCAGCAAGAGCTTAAATGCAGAAGATATGTCTGATCACACTGTGCTAAGTTTAATGTCAGAAGTGGTGGTTCCGGAGAGTGCCGGTGATAAGATTGGAACTGTCAAGCTAAAGAGAGCCATAACCTTGGAACCTTTGACAGAGCACTTAGTCTGGGGCAGGCTGCTGCTAGGAGATAATGAGGAAGTTGGCAGAGCTGTAGTGATCGAGCCCATAGCAACAAGATCCAGGCCAAGGTCAGTTATGGTTGGAAGAACTGTGGCACATCTAAATAGTGATGGGTGGCTCCCGGTAAAGGTGTTAAACCCCTTTGAAAAGTCAATGACTTTAAAACGAAACATGAAGTTGGCTGACGTGTTTACCTGTGCAGCAGTGGAGAGCTTCAGTCCCACTGACTCCTGCTTACAACAGAATATACAACTGCCAACTACTGAATCAGCACAGTGCAATGATGATCAGAGTCTAGTCACTGATGTCTCTACCTTGCCTGATCATCCATCTTTAGAGCAAGTGATGGGTGACAGTAGCTCTTTACATGCAGTGCTGCAAAATCTGGGGCTGTCTGACATTGATATCAACTCATGTGAAGTGTCACAAGCTAGCAAAGAGAAACTAGTTGACCTCATTGCCCAGTTTGAGTCCATTTTCTCGAGAGACAAGCTAGATTGCGGCAAAGCTACTGGCTATCTTCATAGGATTCGAGTTGTAGATGACAAGCCATTCCGGTTGCCTTGCAGACGTGTGCCACCGACTCATTATGACAAATTAAGACAAGCTCTGAATGAAATGGAGGAACGGGAAATAATCCGAAAGTCTTGCAGTGAGTTTGCATCACCATTGGTCTTAGTTTGGAAGAAGTCTGGTGATTTAAGAATATGTAATGATTTTCGCTGGCTTAACGCTAGAACTGTCAAAGATGCACATCCTCTTCCGCATCCAGCAGATGCACTGGCTGCTCTAGGAGGAAATGGATTTTTCTCTACAATGGACCTGACTTCAGGCTACTATAATGTGGAGGTGCATGAACAAGACCGCAAGTACACAGCATTTACATCACCATTCGGGTTATACGAATACAATCGTATGCCACAAGGACTGTGCAACAGTCCAGCGACCTTTATGAGGATGATGTTGGGCATTTTCGGAGATCAGAACTTCCTCAGTGTGTTGTGTTATCTTGACGATGTCCTGGTTTTTGCCCCCACAGAAGAAGTAGCACTGCAGCGCTTGCATATGGTGTTTCAGAGACTACAGGCTCACAATCTTAAGTTGGCCCCAAAGAAGTGTCACTTCTTGAGGCAGTCTGTGAAATTCCTAGGGCACATTGTTAATGCTGATGGAATAAGGTCAGATCCTGACAAAATAGCATCCATTACATCCCTTACGGAAGCGGACCTCATGGAAAATGGTTCTAAGGTTCCATCCCAGCAGAGGATCCGCTCATTCCTGGGAATGGTCATGTATTACCAGCAATTTATTGAGAACTGTTCATCCATTGCAAAACCTCTGTTCCGGCTGACATCTGGGGACAAAGGTCCACGTGGTCCAGGGAGAAGGCGCCAGAGGGCGCGTGCAAAGCTGTGTGAGGAGGACTGGACAGATGATTGCAGAATAGCGTTCTTCAAGTTGAAGCAGGCTTTGTTGGATCGGGTGCTCTTGGCCCATCCAAACTTCGAAGAGCCCTTCCTTCTATCGGTTGATGCCTCCAGCAGTGGCCTTGGTGCTGTGTTGTCGCAAGTTCCAGCTGGAGCTTCAACATCAAGGCCAATCGCCTTTGCTAGTAAGACACTCAGTCATGCACAGTCCAAGTATCCTGCACATAGGCTGGAGTTCTTTGCCTTGAAATGGGCAGTGTGTGATAAGTTTCACCACTGGCTTAGGGGTCATCGGTTTACAGTATGGACCGATAATAACCCTCTGACTTACATACTGTCTAAGCCAAGATTAGATGCATGTGAGCAGAGGTGGATTGCAAAACTGGCACCTTTTCAGTTTGACATAAAATACATCCCTGGTCCTAAAAATGTGGTTGCTGATGCACTGAGCAGGGAACCCTTTGTGCAGCCGACTGCCTCCCATCTTCTAATAAGAGTGCCATACAATGATCTGCTGGCTGAGGCAGAGGCAGTTGCCACAGGCGGGGTGCAGGAGGCCTTCAGATGGACAGTTCACTCACCTGAGGAGACTCCTAGCAATGACCAGCATATTGTTTCTCAGTGCACAGCTGTTGTGCAGGCAGGGGGGCTGACATCTTGTGAGGTGGGAGCTGTTTTCCAGGTTCATACAGAACAGGAGTCCAAGGTGTGGCCACATGCTCTCCTTCTGCCTCAGTTCTCTCAGACTTTGCTCACACCGAACCAAACTGAATCTGAAATCTTTTCGCATGAAGAGCTAGTGAGACAGCAGCGGTGTGATGATACACTGAATAGGGTGATCTTTTATGTAGAAAGGGGGCGAAGACCATCAAGGAGAGAGCGTGCCAAAGAAGCGACTGATACAAATAGACTTCTGAGGGCGTGGAACAAGTTGACTGTGAAAAATGGTGTATTGTATCGAATCTCCAGGAATCTTGTAACAATCTGTATGTTGTCCCGCCTGCCCTGCGTCCTGCTGTACTGAAGGGAGTCCATGATGAAGCAGCCCACCAGGGTCAACAACGAACCCTTTATCTGGCCAGGCAAAGATTTCATTGGTCTGGCATGGCTAAACATGTGGCAGAGTATGTGAGGTGCTGCAAGCGGTGCATTGTTAGCAAGTCACCGGAACCAGAGGCTAGAGCACCTTTAGAGAACATCAAGACATCAGAACCCCTTGAACTAGTCTGTATAGACTTTTGGTCGGCTGAGGACTCTGCAAACAAATCAGTGGATGTGCTTGTGGTCACAGACCATTTTACAAAGATGGCGCATGCCTTTTTATGCCCCAACCAGTCTGCCAAGGCAGTGGCGCACCAACTGTGGCATAACTATTTCTGCATCTACGGCTTTCCAACACGCTTACACTCTGATCAGGGTGCAAATTTCGAGAGTGCACTCATCTCTGAACTGTTGAGTGTTGCTGGAGTCCAGAAGTCCCACACGACTCCATATCACCCAATGGGTAATGGTTCTTGTGAAAGGATGAACCGCACCTTGGGTAATATGATTCGTGCCTTACCTACAAAAGCTAAGCAAAGATGGCCAGATATGTTGAAGTCCCTCACCTTTGCGTACAACTGTACCATCCACGAGACAACTGGCTTTGCTCCATTTCTGTTGATGTTTGGCAGGGTGCCAAGGCTCCCAATTGATATAATCTTTGGCTCAGTCATTGACCATCATGACGTCACAGATTATGACCGATATGTCCAGACACTAAGGAAAGACCTCAAGGAGGCCATGGACATTGCACAAAGAACGGCAAGCAAACAATTGCAGCGCCACGCTGATCTCTACAACCGGAAGGTCCGGGGATCACCAGTGGAGATTGGAGACCGTGTTCTTTTGGCCAACAAAAAGGGACGCGGCAAGAGAAAACTTGCTGATCGCTGGGAGAATGTTGTCTATACAGTTGTGGACAAGAATGACACAAGTCACACATTTAAGCTGCAGAATGCCTCCACTGGGCAGGTGAAGGTCGTACATCGTAACCTATTAATGCCAGTGAACTTTCTGCCTGTTGAGGATGCTTTGCCTCAAGATGAGGTGGATGTGTTTTCTGAATCTGGCTCGTTGATGACGGATGGTGATGGAGAGGCTGTGTGTGATGTGTCTCTGGCATCTGCTGAGTACAGGACGAGAGCTTGGGTTTCTGTCTTGCCATCTGAGGTGCCCAGCGAGTTGCCAATGACCGAGGATATTGAATCAGAAGGCACTGTTGTGGAGCATCTACTGGCATCTAGCCATGTCCCCACTAGCGTCGCTGATGTACATGAAAATCCAACTGATGAGCAACAATCTGACTTGGTCATGTCCTTGGATCCACCTACATGCTCTTCTGCTTTGGAGGCAGCAGCCTCTGCTGAGCATGATCCGAGCTGTTTGCCTTTGGTTAAGGTTTCTGTCTCATCTGAGACTGATGTGCCCACTGGAGATTGTACTGTTGTTGACAGAGTGGTGGGGACTCGCACAAGATCTAGGGTGGGAAGGTTACTTAAGCCTGTTTCTAGATTGATTGAGATGATGCACCAGAAAACAGAAAAGGTTTGAGTCTTGTTAGAGTGAAGACAGTTTGTTTTATTGTATTTGTAATAGACAATGTTTTTTTTTTTTTTGGAACAAACAGGGTGCTTTTGTTTTAAATTGTCCGTATCAGAATGGCGTATGGTTATAATATGGTAAAATATGTAATCGGCATATTTCATTTTATTGTTTTTTGCTTCCCACACGTGTGAGATAGGGGTCTGGCCAACTTCTTCTTATACTGATTCTTTTGAGAATAGTCGTCTGACTGGATTTTCTTTGTAACCGTGCTGCTTGGAATTTGCTGAGCGGATTCATCATATCTCAATGGCTGTGAATATGCTATTGTAAAATTGTGTAGAATGTTCATTTTGTTTTTGTTCTCTTTTTCTCTTCTGGTTGCTGTGATGTATCTGTTTTTTTCTTCTGTGGGGATGTTGCTTTTGTTTGTGATATTTGTTTATTTTGGGGTGCAAGTGGAATTCAGCAGGGGGGAATGTAACAGTGTTTAGGTTTAAGTTGTAGAATTCCACTTGCTTTCTATGTATCAGTGCAATAGGGAAATAGCGCCCCCCTCTTTGTGTGGTTGGTTATATGTTGCTGGTCCCTGTAGTCAGTGCCAGTCTGTGAAAGCTACACGAGAGGTGAGTTGCATTCTTCAGCACACAGTAGAAAAGTGTTAGCAACATCATAAAACATCATTTTTTTACTAAATTAGACAAGTAATTTGTAATGATTAGTTACTAGATGTGTGCCTGGCACCAACATCTGTACTTTTAGTTTTCTTAATATTGTAAAACACTTGGTGTGCTAAGTTAAAAGCTAACATAACGCTCTGTTGTAGCGTGCTGAGTGAAGCTGAGCCGTTGCACTGATTCAAACCCCGATATGTTCCCATTCAGGTACATCATTTATTATTGTATTCTTCATTGTACATTGAAAATATGAATGTTTTGCTGTAATTAGGGCCGGTCTGTGAAAGCTACACGAGAGGAAATAAACTGCCTGACAACCCAGAAACTCGTCTTCATTTAAAAAAACTACACAACGCAGAGTCGAGGGGTTACTTGGGCCAGCCCGGTACAGTGGACTGAAGCAGAACCCGGTTACACAGAGTTGACAGACGTGAGTAAATGTTCTGATATGAAGCTAGAGTTACTGTAGATCTGTTTATTTAATAATAACGTTTGGTCTTCAATCACACCGGGCTGCCGCTTTGGCATTGCAGAGGGTCAAGCTCGGTCCGACATTATTTACAATTGATTTATTAATTACGCAAACCTGCATTATGGTAGTGCTGCGATATTGTCGCTAGATGGCGCCACATCTGTTTATATCACTGAGCAATAGCTCAGTGGTTTATATGTGGTCATGGCGCCCAGCGCTGGGTTATATTTATCCACAAAAAGGACCATGAAAACATTATCAAGATGAAAACTTGGTGTAGATAATCTTATTTTATGGTCTTTTTATAAGCATATAACGTGGCTATATACCTTTAACCCTTCCTGGGTTAATGAGCAGCAACAGCTGCTCCTCTCATGTGTTGCTGATGTTTTTCTACCTTGAGATGCCCTGATATGAAAAACTCTTGAATTAAAACAGGGTGAACTTTCTCTCTGTCATTACTAAACTCTCAGTACCTGAATTGAGACCCAGCAGGGGCCCCGTAGATTTAAAGTGAAACCAAAAGTAAATTGCAAACCAGCTTCAAATAGTTAAATTTAGTGTTTCTTCTCACCGAGTTTCTCCGCCTCCAGGTTGCAGTTGATGTCCTTCAGGAGCTCCACAGCGACCCTCACAGCCCCATTCTCTGTGAAGGTGGAGGTCAGCACATCCACCACGTCCAGGCGGCTCTTCCCCTCCACCCTGCAGCGGGACACCCGCGGCTCTCCCCGGCGGTCCACCAGCGCAAAGCAGAACTTCTGAAAGTTCTTCTCGGACAGGTCCTCCAGAGAATCAAGTAAAAGCATCTTGATGCTCCTCTGAGCCATTTCTCTGTAAGCTGCAGCTGCTGACAGCTGGAGAAGAAACCCGAAGCTCACAGCTGCAGTGAGGAAGAGGAAGAGCCCGAGGAGTCGCTCTGCAGGGAGGCGGGACTGATAGATAAAAGGCCTGCTTTTACCTAACGTTACCTAAACATCTGGCTGCAGATGTTGGGGAGCTATGAAACCATTTGACAAGAAGACATAAAAACATACCAAATGTAACCAAAAAGCATCACAGGGTTGTCAAACTTCATTTAGGCTCAGGAAATAAATTTCCTTATGGAGGAAAAATTACCACGACTAAAATAAAAACTAATAAATTTTCATAAAGCAACGGAACATTTTGTTAAGTGATTTTTGATAAATTATACACTTTAGGAGACATTAAAAAATAGTATTGTAAATCAAAACTAATAGTAAGTTGCTAATTCTTATGGCAACTTATTATGGCATATACCCTCCAGATGGGTCAATCCCAGCATGAGGAGCTCCCAAAGTGGAAAAATGTCAGTAATTAGGAGGAGTATTAGCGAACCTCAGAGCGTCTACAGCCATATACATTATATACGTACATGTGTCTACAGCCGGAAGATGGTGGAAACAGAGAGAGCTGATTGGCTGAGCCACCACCTGGACAGAGCAGGAAATGAGCACAGAAAGTTGTATAACCATCTGGGCCCATATTAACAAAGAACCGCAGAGTCTCTCAGAGTTCCTATCTCAGCCTAAACATTCCTGCCAAGGAGCTTCAGAGTGAATCAGAGGCTGCTGAGAGCGACTCTGAGGAAGGAAATGACATAATGTTTTATGTTAGTGAGCAGGTGCGGTTGGCCCTTTGCTAGGTGTGAGGCTTTCTTTCAAGAGCTGTGATTGGTTGATAGTACAAGACGAAATAAAAGCACGAATGCGCTCCTAATCAAAGGAGTGAAATGATTAGACTGGATTAAGAAATGTGTCATGATGATGAAACTTAAAGCAAAATTAAATAATTGTCACCTCGCATCAAAATGTTTGAACGCACCTTATTTACATCCTTGTAATTTTGATTTCTATTTTTACACGCCAGTCGTTTCGCTACTTTATGTGATATTAATGCGCACTCACCTGTCAGCATTTTACTGGGATGAGATCACCCGCGGCTGGATTTGGCAAAACGACCAAAATGAAATGGGAAAAAGTTGGAAAACCCCGAACTGGACAGCGCTGCCCAGCTCACAGCTCTGAGAAGAGAAAGGATTGTAGACGGGAAATTGGTCCCTGGATCACGGCGACAATTATACGAACTTGAAGCGTGTTGCCGCAGATGAATGCGTCTTTTTCTCTGCGCGTCTTGGTGCTTTTACGCACCAGCCAAAAGAGAAGCATCAAAAGCGAAGAGATGGCATCACACAAGCGAATTTCTAGACGAGCATTTAAGCTACTGACATTATCATGAAAAACAGAAAATACTTTCTCTCCTTTTTTATATAAAGTCTTTATGAATTTCTCCACTTTTATTCATGTTCATTCAATATTTCTCCTATTATTTGTTTATCCTTAATACAATTACGTTACTAAAGCCGCATTGAACCCGTCTGGCCGCTGAAACTAATTAATTTCCCTCAATGGGGGATGGTGAAGTTTATCTTTTCTACATGCTAATAATTGAATTGTTGTTAAAGAGGTTTATGCTCGTTTCCTCCACTGTTTTATGATGAAGTGGAGCTCGAATGTCTGTGTTCCAATACTTGCAACGTGTTTTGACTCATCCTTTGGGAGCAGGCCTATCCACTTTTTTAGCATTCTGAATAGTTTCTGTATTTCCTCCTTCCGCATGATGCTGCCTCTCCACATCAAGTCAGAGCTTAACAAAATAAAGGCTGGGTTGTCTGTCTGTTTATTTTAAGACTAGGCTTAAAACTTTCCTTTTTGACAATACATTTTATATTACATTACATTTACAACTCGTGTTGGTAGGCTGCTGATAACTTTTATTTTTGCTATGATGACATGATTGGGAAAGGAATCTTTGGAGGTTATTTGGTTGCCTGATTGCATATTTTGTGGGGAGACTGTATGAGCAATGCTTTAGTGCAGCTGTGTGCTAATGGTGTTCTTTATTATGTGTAATAGTTCTACATTTTTAACACAACTTCAAGGCAGGTTGAGATTTGATTTTGTTTTTTTTAGGTGAGCAAGTTTCACGTTGTGGTTGGGCTGGAAACTGTCAGTCAGATCTGCAAACCCTGCATGCACACCATACATGGTCATTTCCTGGTTCTTTGACAAACAGCGACTTCCTTTGCTTCTCCGTAACGGTTTAGTAAAACGTTTTAGTCTCAGTAGAGGTGAACTTGTAACACTTAAAGATGGATCCTCCTGAAGCATCTGGAGGAGTTCAAGGCAGTAATGTTGGAGAATCCTCGGTGAAAACCAGCGAATCGAAGGTAAAACGTCGCCTTAAACTCTGAGAGTTTCCCTTCATCTGTTTCTAGTTATTTGCGCTTAAATATTTTATACTAACATTTAGAACCTGTAAGAGTTTCAGTCCGTGGACGTGCTGGTCATTTGATTTTAATGTTGATCCCAACAGGATGTTTGGGTCATTCCTCCAGAACCTTTTAGAAATGTTCAGTAAGTTTAAGATCTGACTGAGGGACCTTTTATAAATACTCAAATGTTCCCTATTTTGTTTTGTTGGAATATAGCTAAGAGCTTTTAGCTGAATGTTTTGGGTCATTATCCTGCTGGAGAACCCATACCTGGTCAATGAGGCTGAGCTTTCTGAAACCAGCCAGCATGTTTCAGGACATGATGCCTTGGTGGTCTCTACCAACCCATTAAAAATTCCATGTTTCCTCTGATGGAGTAAAGAAGTCCCTGAACAAACCCAAAGTCCCTCCAGATTCAACAGTTGGTACCATGTTCTTTTCCTTGAATAAATGGCCCATAAAGCTCCAGTTTTGTGTCAGTCCAAGGAATGTTCTGCCAGAATCTCTGGAGCTTTTAGGTCTTTTCAGTCAGTCTTTTCTTCTTAGTGAAGCCCTTCCAGGTCTTTTACCATGAGACCCTCAGGTCCATGTCCTGGGAGACTGTCTATAAAGAAACCTTTATTTTTAATCATGTTTCCAGCTGTGGTCACTGGAACATGGACACTTTAACTGTAACACAGATAATCTTCTTTCTGAGCTCCATATGTTCATGTTCAGAGTGGAGCACAGAAACAGCAAAGCCCCCCAGCAGCAGGTCTGATCACTTTGAGCAGCCTGAAGGACTGAAGATAAGCTTGAAGGCACCTAATGAAGGTTGAACATCTAAAGGGGAAGGATTCTTTTCTATTTTGTGGTACCAGTAACATTTAAGATAAAGATAACCAGAATAAATGCAAAATGCAGCTTTTTAGACGAAAAGAGCTACCAGAGCCAGTCTGGCTCCATGTGACAAAGTAAAACACTCGTGTGCTCTGGAGCCTGCAGGATTATGTGAAGTCCATCGTTCTACAGAGACATTTTGTTAATGAGAGAAAATCCTAACAAACTTTGGTCTTACACCTGAGGCAGGTGATTTTGCAGCTTCCTGTCCCGAGTAAGTACACCATCTTCTATTTTATTTTTCCAGGCAGAAATTACCAAAAAGCCTATTGTTGGAACACTGGATCAGCTGAGTTCAGGATACTTCAGTTACATCAAGCCGTTCATTCCAGCAGAACCATCTTTCCTTCCCATCTCAAGGAGCAAGCTGGAAGCAGCAAATACAGAGGATGTGGTAAGGCAAGGCAAGGCAAGGCGAATTTATTTATATAGCACAATTCAGTACACAGACAATGCAAAGTGCTTTACATGATTAAAATACAGGAAATAAAGCAGAAAAAAAGTAACTAGGAAAAAGCAGTTGGATTATATTTATATATATAAAAAAAATAAAAAAATAAAAAATAATAATAAATTTGCATTCAACTGTTTAACTAGTGCAGTCGAAGGCAGTCCTAAACAAATTAGTTTTTAGTCTTGATTTAAAGGAACTTAGGCTTTCAGCATTTTTAGTTTTAGTTTTCTGGAAGTTTGTTCCAGATAAGTGGAGCATAGGAACTAAATGCTGCTTCTCCTTTTTTGGTTCTGGTTCTGGTTCTGCAGAGCAGGCTGGAGCCAGAATACCTGAGTGGTCTTGGGGATTGATACACTGATAACAAGTCTGTGATGGATTTAGGTGCTAATTCAGGGATTTATAGACTAACAGAAGGATTTTAAAGTATATTCTCTGAGATCCAGGGAGCCATGGAAGGACTTCAGAACCGGGTCCATGTTCTCTACGTTCTTAGTCTTAGTGAGGACTTTAGAACTGGGGTTACGTGCTCTACTTTCTTAGTCTTAGTGAGGACGCGGGCAGCAGCGTTCTGGATCAGCTGCAGCGTTCTGATCCACTTTTTAGGAAGTCCTGTGAAAACACCGTTGCAGTAATCAATTCTACTAAATATAAACGCATGGATTAGTTTTTCCAGATCCTGCTGAGACATCAGTCCTTTAATCCTGGAAATGTTCCTCAGGTGATAGAAAGCCGAGCTTGTAATTGTCTTTAGATGCTTTTGAAGGTTCAGGTCTGAGTCCATCACTACTCCCAAATTTCAGGCCTGATTAGTGGTTTTTAGCTGAAGCAGCTGGAGCTGTGTGCTAACTTTTGATCTTTCCTCTATTGGTCCAAATATTATTACTTCAGTTTTGTTTTTATTCAATTGGAGAAAATTTTGGCACATCCATGCATTGATTTCTTCTAGGCATTTACTCAGTGCCTGAACTGGTTCATAGTCACCTGGTGACATGGTGATGTAGAGCTGTGTGTCGTCTGCATAGTTATGTTGTTATTTCTTATTATCTGAGCAAGAGGGAGCATGTAGATATTGAAAAGGAGGGGACCCAGGATGGACCCTTGGGAAACCCCACATGTGATTTTTGTCATCTCTGATGTAAAGTTACCTACTGACACAAAAAAGTCCCTGTCTTTTAAGTAGTATTTAAACCAGTGGAGAGCTGTACCAGAGAGGCCGACCCAGTTTTCCAGGCGCTCTAACAGAATGGAGTGATCAACAGTATCAAATGCTGCACTGAGGTCCAATAGAACCAGCACGGTGGTTCTTCCACAGTCTGTATTTATATGGATGTCATTAAACACCTTGATCAGGGCGGTCTCTGTACTGTGGTGAGGAAGCCAGACTGGAAAATGTCAAAGCGGCTGGTCGTTGTTAAGAAGGTGTTTAATTGTTGGTGGTGGAGCTGATGATTAAGATGCACAGGAGAGCGTATGTGGAGGAAACCAAGAAGATTTTACTGAGAATGGGGCATCTTGATCTGGTGGAGAGATTAGCAGGAGTCAGAGGTGCGACAGCATGAAAGAAATGTGGGAAAATCACCCATTTATCTGGCGATTCAGACATTTTCAGAGTATCTAAAATGTTTTAATCTCATTTATTTTTCAGAGAACTCACCTTTAGTGCAGAAAGTAAGTGATGCCCATTTAGCCAATGATGACACCTTTCAGTTGTAAAAGAAAGATAAAAAAAACAATCCCACAAAGAAATATTGAGTACAAACTATTAGATAAACTGATGTTTTCCTCTCAGTCCGTTGCTGCTACCACCGTGGTTCACTGTGGGATGTTTTTCATGGAGTGATGTGTTGGGTTTGGGCCAGTGTTGTAGTCAAGTCACTATGCCTCGAGTCCGAGTCCAGGTTCGAGTCTGCAGTGTTCAAGTGCGAGTCAAGTCCAAGTCATTAAAAAAAATCTGAGTCGAGTCCGAGTCAAATCACTACTGATCCGAGTCGAGTCCTTATTAATCAAGTCGAGTCCAAGTTCCGCACTAAAGTATGCATAGCCTACATGTTTTTAAACTAAAAAAAATCCACACTCCACCACATTGCACTAATAATTTAGATATTAAAATCATACACCAAATAATATTCTAATGACATATTAAAATTATAGCCTAATGATATAAAAAAAGTCGAGTCTTTTTCTCAATTTCCGAGTCAGAATGATCTGAATGTGGGAGTCCGAGTCCAAGTTCGAGTCATCAGTGCTCAAGTCCAAGTCAAGTCACGAGTCTCTAAATTTAGCTAAAGACTCGGACTCGAGTTCGAGTCTCGGACTCGAGTACTACAACACTGGTTTGGGCCATACCGCATTTTCCTTTTGAAAAACTTAAAGTGTGTCTTCTTCTTCTTAACACTCAGTAATCACTTTTTCTGGCCTCGCCTCCATGAAGCCCAGCTCTGTGGAGGGTACGGCTTATTGTGGATCTATAGACAAATCCACCAGTCTCTGCTATGGACCTCTGCTGCTCCTTCAGGCTTAGCTTTGGTCTCTGTGCTGCATCCTGCATCCCTTCAGAATGTCATAAACACACACACACACACACACACACACATATGTATATATATATATATATATATATATATACAGGGTTTCACGCAGCGCTATCTCACGATACCGCCTCGCCAACATAAAAAAAAAAAAAACTAACTCGTGCTTGCATGTTTATGTGACGTTAGCACGCGTTTTTTGTTGTTGCTTTCGCGCGTGCGTGAATGGCAGGGAAAAAACACATGGATAACCCCCCCCCCCCCCCCCCCCCGCTCTACGACTCGTTCCGCGCAAAACGTGTCATTCACAGCTTTAGTTTAACTGACTGCAGTGCAGATGATCTGCTCAGCCCTTTTTTGCTGTACAGACCAGCATAAATGTAGCAGAATTTATTGACACCAATTTTGTTAGATTGGAAGAAGTTATGGGGGCCAACTTCACTCATGTTGTCTTTGGGAGACATGTCACTGTTAGACTGTGAAATAACTTCTACTCCACTTTATCCATGTGTCCATTCTTCCCCGAGGTACCCGTCCATTTGTTTAACTGTGCTACATGTGACGTCTTCTTTTTTCTTTTTTTCCCCAAAAAAAACATGTGACGTCTTCAGCATTATCTGTTGTTTCCCAGTAACTGCTTTCTGCAGCTCCAGCATCTGTAATCTCATAATCTTTAAAACCGGTCTGGAAACAAAAATGTGTTAAAGGATGGAGGGACACTTACCAAAAGGAAAACTCCAAGAGACTAGGTTTTTGTGTAAATAAAAATGTATCAGTAATCATAAATCCAGGATTAAACAGAAATATAAGCAGATACAAAAGTCAGAAGCTTATAAGGATTGACAAAGTTTGAAAATGTGACAAAACTCAAAAACTCCTTCAAAAAGGCTCTAAGCATATTTATATTTAGATCAAAGTTAAAAACCTGTTTAGAGTTGCTTTTAAATGTTAATGTTTTAGTTTGTAGTCCAGCTTGTCTTTTGTCTTGACCTACTGCTTCTATTCCACTGCTATGTGCTTTCCTCTGTAATGTTTTCTTGTCTAACATTCTGTTCATGTTCAGCACTTTGAATTGTCTTGTTACTGAAATGTGCTACAAATAAACTTGCCTTATATCAGAGTAAATAACCATGATTAAGATGTGAGAAGGGAACTAATACATGTAATAATCTTTAGAGAAAAGGAGAGCCTGGTGCACACATGCATGGGTGGACCAAAAGACAGGAAGTAAAAGTAAAAGCAGGTCAATGTTTCCTCTATTCAAAATAAATGTTTTTCAAAATGAAATACATGCATTAATCAAAATGAATATAAACAGAAATTAACCTGTTTTGTTTTCACTGGGTTTACACTGTTTTTAGTATTAAAATTATAAGTATAAAAGCCCACAGCAGTGGCTTCTGTTAAATTTGCACACTAGTGATTACGACAGGAACCCATTCTATGAAGCTCTCTGCAGAAAGGTGGTGACCTCTGTGCACCACATGCCTCAGCATCCACTGCCCCTCTCCTTCAGTTTAATTGGTCTACTGCTTCATAGCTGAGTTGCTGTCATTGCCAATAGCTCCACTTCATTCTAAAACCACTGACCACTGACTGGAGAATATTTAGGAGCGAGGACATTTCCTGACTGGACTTCCTTGTTTAGGTTTCATCTTCTCACAGAACCAGGCTGGAGTTCTCTGAGCTCCTGAGAGCGACTCGCTGTTTCACAGATGTCTGTAGAAACAGTCTGCAGGCCTAGCAGCTTAATTTTAGTCACCTAGACCCATGGAAGTGATGGAACACCTGATTTCCATGATTTGGATGAGGGAGTAAATACTTTTAGCTATATAGTGTATTATAACACTGGAAGATGTAAAAACAAAAATACTTCTGTTCAGAAAACTAAAATAGACGTTTTGTTAAATACACAAATTCACACATGCACAGATATTTAAGGTCGACTCATTTGATATGTTACACAGTATTTATGTTCTACAGTTGATAGTTTGATGCCTGATTTATATTTCTAAAAGATTTGCTTCTGTTTAATTAACTCTTCTGTGAATTGACCAGGTGGGAGAGATGGAGTCTGTGTTGGAGCTGCTGCTGGAGACGCTGTCCGCTCTGAGCGAAGACAGTTTAAGTCAATTCTGGAAGCAGTACCTGGACCGAGAACGTTCCTTAAGTCCTAGCTGTATCACAGATCTAAAAGGAGAACCTTTGCCACCGTCTGCTGTGAAGACTGAGCCGGAGATCTTAGCAGTCTCATTGTTGCAGCGTGAGGGAAAACTAGCTGTGGACGTTACTGAAAGGATTTTAACAGCCATTAACGAAACACATCTGGTCCAAAGGCTTTGGGATCACAGGTCAAGAAACAAAAGTAAGAGAATAAGAACAAAACCTATGCATCATGAGATCTCCTTTTAGTGAGTTTTTTCCCCCCAAATTTCACCTTATTTATTCAGGTAAATGTCATTGAGACAAGGTCAGATATTTAAGAATGCCCTGATCTAAAGACAGATACAGAACTACAACATGTTAAAACAGATTCTAGCCTTTTTAGATGAAATAATCAATCTGGGTCAAAACCAATTAATTAAATAAATCAACTGGAAATAAAATAAGACAGTAGCAATTAAAGGTCTCACATGTTCTGTTTGTTAGCTCAGGTTGATGCATATTTTAATGTGGATCTCTTTATATTGTGGTTCTTTAAGCTGCTTTAATTATCTTCCACTCAGAAAACCCTGATGATCATCTGCCAGCGCTGCTCCACAAAGTGAGTAAAGTCTCTGAGTCTCCTTGACCTCAGAATGCTGCTTGTTTCTATTCTCCATTTCATGGGTCAGACTTAGGACTGTGAAACATCTGAGTAAAACTTAATATGATCTGGACTCACTTTGTTGAGTTATGGAAATGTAAGCACACACACCCCCCCCCCCCCCCCCCCCCCCCCATGTTCCAGCCACTTGTAGAACTCTGTAGCAGCATTAACTCTATGCGGGGATCAGTCTCTGACATCACTGGAGGAGGACCCACGTTTCTTTCCAGCGTTGCTTCAGGTCATTTAGGTTTGCAGAAATTAGTCCCTCTACAGCTCAGCTGATGAACGACCTGATAACTGCAGGGTGACCATGTCAGAAAAACAAACCAGGATCATCACCCACCCAACCACCACCATGCTTGACAGTATGAGGATTTCTGCTGATATTCTCTGTTTGGTTTTCTTTCAACATGGTGCTGATGAGCATTTTAGACAAACATCTCCAGAACTCTGGTCTCCTCCGTTGTCCCAGAAGTCTGGTCCTTCCTCCAGGTGCAGCTCTGCTGACCTCAGTCCTGCTGCCATCTTGGTTCTGGAGAGAAGAGACTTTCTCCTTCAACCCTTCCAAGCAGCCAGACTGGTTCAGGGTCATGACCTTTGACCTTTAACCTGCTACCTGAGTACTGTAGAGTCTAAGGTGGAGCTCCTGGTTAATAATCATTTCTCTGAGCTTCCCACTCTGATCTTGGGCTGAACCTCTTGGACGTCCATCCTGGAAGGGTGGAAGCTGTTGAGACGTTCTCATCCTGGGAGTAATGTTTCTCTCTGCAGGATGACGGCCTAAAATGGTTTGTAGGCAGGGCAAAGCAAGGCAGATTTATTTATATAGCACAATTCAGTACAGAGACAATGCAAAGTGCTTTACATGATTAAAATATAGGAATAAAAGCAAGTAGGAATAGAATGTAGAAACAAAAAAAGAACATTAAGAACAGTAAAACAGTTTAACTGGAACATTCAAAGGCAATTTTAAACAAATGTGTTTAAAAACTCAGGCTTTCCGCACTTTTACAGTTTTCTGGAAGTTTGTTCCAGATAAGTGGAGCATAGGAACTAAATGCTGCTTCTCCATGTCTGGTTCTGGTTCTGGTTCTGCAGAGCAGGCTGGAGCCAGAAGACCTGAGTGGTCTGGAGGGTTGATGCCCTGATAACAGGTCTGTGATGTATTTAGGTGCTAAGCCATTCAGGGATTTATAGACTAACAGAAGTATTTTAAAGTCTATTCTCTGAGATACAGGGAGCCAGTGTAAGGACTTTAGAACTGGGGTGATGTGCTCTACTTTCTTAGTCATAGTGAGGACGCAGGCAGCAGCGTTCTGGATCAGCTGCAGCTGTCTGATCCACTTTTTAGGCAGACCTGTAAAAACACCGTTGCAGTGATCAATTCTACTAAATATAAACGCATTGATTAGTTTTTCCAGATCCTGCTGAGACATCAGTCCTTTAATCCTGGAAATGTTCCTCAGGTGATAGAAAACCGACCTTGTAACTGTCTTTAGATGCTTTTGGAGGTTCAGGTCTGAGTCCATCACTACTCCCAGATTTCAGGCCTGATCAGTGGTTCCTAGTTGAAGCAGCTGAAGCTGTGTGCTAACTTTTGATCTCTCCTCTATTGGTCCAAAGATTATTACTTTAGTTTTGTTTTTATTCAATTGAAGAAAATTTTGGCACATCCACGTATTGATTTCTTCTAGGCATTTACTCAGTGCCTGAACTGGTTCATAGTCACCTGGTGACATGGTGATGTAGAGCTGTGTGTCGTCTGCATAGTTATGGTAGCTGATGTTGTTGTTTCTTATTATCTGAGCTAGAGGAGCATGTAGATATTGAAAAGGAGGGGACCCAGGATGGACCCTTGGGGAACCCCACATGTGATTTTTGTCATCTTTGATGTAAAGTTACCTACTGACACTAAAAGTCCTTTAAGTATGATTTAAACCAGTGGAGAGCTTTAGCAGAGAGGCCGACCCAGTTCTCCAGGCGCTCTAACAGGATGGAGTGATCCACAGTATCAATGCTGCACTGAGGTCCAATAGAACCAACACGGTGTTTCTTCCACAGTCTGTATTTATATGGATGTCATTAAACACCTTGATAAGGGCGGTCTCTGTACTGTGGTGAGCACGGAAACCTGGTTGGAAAACGTCAAAGCGGCTGGTCGTAGTTAAGAAGGTGTTTAATTGTTGAAATACAGCTTTTTCAATAATCTTACTGATAAAGGGGAGGTTTGAGATGGGCCTGTAGTTCTGGAGTAGAAGTTTGTCTAAATTGTTCTTTTTCAGCAGTGGATTGATAATTGCTGTTTTTAGGGACTGGAGGAAAACACCTGACAGAAGGGACGTGTTTATTATCTGGGTCAAATCAGACGCTATGCCAGGTAAAACTTTCTTAAGGAAAGCTGTGGGTAGAACATCAAGACAGCAGGAGGAGGAACTTAGCTGCTGAGTGATCTGCTCTAAGCTTTTGTAGTTTATTTGGCTGAATTGGGACATTTTGTCAGAAGTAGTTCCAGCTGAATACGGCATTGGTTCTGGTGTTGATATGGTAGTGCAAAGTGATCCTCTAAGTTTTAGGATTTTCTCAGTAAAGAAGTTAGCAAATTCATTGCAGGCCCTGGTGGAGTGGAGTTCTGAAGCCACGGACACAGGAGGATTTGTTAACCTGTCGACTGTGGAAAATAAGACACAAGCATTATTAATGTTTTTCTTGATGATCTCTGAGAAGAAAGATTCTCTTGCATTTTTCAGTTGTAAGTTATATCTGTTAAGTCTCTCTTTATAGATTTCATAGTGAACCTGGAGTCTGTTCTTTCTCCACCTGCGTTCAGCTTTTTGACACTCCCTTTTTGCACCTCTAACTGCTGGAGCATTTCTCCAAGGAGATTTTTTCTTCCCGGAAACAACTTTCACTTTAACTGGAGCAATGATGTCTGAGACTTTAGACTGAAAGTTATCTACTAGCTCATCTACTGAGTTGCAGCCCAAGGTTGAAGTATCAGAGTGGCATTGTCCTTAAAGGTGCGTTTTCTTACGATGTCCCTTTGGCTAAATGAGTCACTGGTAATTATGCTTTCAAAGGTAACAGAAAAGTGATCAGATAGGTTAACATCAGTTACATTGACGTTAGAAATCTTTAGACCCTTAGTGATGATTAAGTCTAATATGTGTCCCTGTTTGTGTGTTGGCTGTTTAACATGCTGAGTTAAATTAAAGTTTCTACTGTCACACAGTTCTTTTGCACTTCTGTCTTCAGGGTTGTCAACGTGAAAGTTGAAGTCTCCCACAATAATTAAAGTCATAGTCAACACATATCACAGACAGGAGATCACTAAAATCCTTAAAAAAGTTTGATGTGGACTTAGGAGGCCTGTAAACATTCAGAAACATAGTTCGTACCGGGCCCTTTACGTGGAGAGCCAAATGTTCGAAAAAGAGTCGAATTTTCCCAAAAACACCTTTTTACACTTTAATGAGTCATTAAACAATGTTGCCACTCCTCCACCTTTCCTTTGCTGTCTGCTCTCACAAAGGAAATTGTAGTTTGGAGGTGTCAACTCCATAGCTGCTTCACTAAATTCATGCAGCCATGTTTCTGTTAAAAACATTACATCAAGATTATTGTCAGTAATGAAGTCATTAATTAAAAGGGATTTTCCTGACAGAGATGTGTTTAGTAAACCTTGTTTATATGACTTAGTAGTTGATAGTGTCTCTGTGACAGGTTGCATCTGACAGTTTATGACTTTTAAGTATTTGTTTCTGTTTATCCTTTTGTTTTTCTTATTTCTGCCACGTATTATCACAGATATTCCATAATCTCCGGCAAAAGGCCCAGGCTGATGCTGGGAACTGTCATGTCTGATAAACGTGTGGCCAGGGCCCAATCTGTATCACAGCGAAGTAATTTTGAGTTGCTCAGCACCAGAGTGTTCTATGATACGTAGAGGAGGAGGATCTGAGGCTCTGAGGCCTTTGGAAAATCCTGGTTTATTCACAGCAGAATGGCTATGTGGAGAGGATGTCATCTGTAGGCCAATCTTAAATACTTTGTTCATGTTGTGAGAAAATTCCAGAAAAAGAACTTCTGGGCTTTGTGTAAAAGAATGGGAGGCGGGTCCAGTCTGGACTGGTATTCGTGACGATGGAGGTTCTTGGTCCTCTCTTTGTCCTGCTGAGATCTGGGATGAATCCTCCTGTAGCTCTGACGTAGCCTCTTTCTGTGTCATCGTTCTAGCCATCTTTATCTAGGCTTGTTCGGGCTGTACTGGGCTTATCATTTGTTTTGGCACTGGATGAACTTTGTTTTGGAACAAAGCTGATGACGCATGGTTCACAGAATAGAAGATGTTTGAAATCAGCCGTTTTGCACCTGACCTATCTAGAGAGAAACCATCTCTGCTGAACAGATGTCTCCTCTCCCAAAAGATGTTAAAGTTGTCAATGAAGGTTACAGTTGTTTGTTTGCATGTTTTTTCCAGCCATTTGTTTGGCATCAGAATTCTGGAAAAAATCTTGTCTTCACAAGTAACGGGGGCACGAGGGCCGCTGATAAACACCTTGACATTTTTGCCATCAACTAAGTTCAACAGACGAATGTAGTCCTCTTTCAATACTTCTGATTTTCTCTCGAAGGTGTCACCCAGGGCTACAGCTTGTATTATGAGTTTTTCCAGGGTCGGGCGTTCTTCCAAGACCCTTGGAAGAATGTCTAAAACATCAGACACCAGGCTACAGCTCCCGTCGTTATAGATCAACACCTCAGTGTTTTTCTTGTTACAGAAGAAAAATCCCCCTTACAGATCCATTGCATAAAATCAGGGTCCTTGGCCCCGTGGCATGTCTTTTCTGTGATGTCTTAGAACGAAAATCGATGACATACCTCTGATTTTTGTCCTCCTGGGTCACTTTTTGGAGCGGAGCAAATCTGTTTAGTAATGGAATTCCAGCATTTCCAGCAGGTTTACTCCTATCATTTGTTTTGAGAACAGCCCGCTGTTGTTTCATTTGTCCTGGGACATCTCTCTGTAGTCTCGGCCAGTTTTCTTTGTCTAGGTGTGGGGTTCGTTGATCCTTTGGTCTTGCACCCAGAGTGGTCCAGGGATTCTCATTTTCCTCAGGGGACTGTTTGTTCCCTGAGTTGCTGGGCTGGTGGTCACCGCTCGGAATCACAGGCAGGGTTGTTTCATTTCCATGCACGGCGTTTACATCATAATTCACTTCGAGTCGACAGATTTTCAGTTCCATAACAGCTATCTTCTGTAAAAGCTTGTCAAAGTCCATTGTGGTGAAGGAAGGCATCTTTTCAAAATCAAAATAAAAAAATAAGTAAAAGAAAATAAATAAAATAACTAAATCCAACTTTCTGTGGTTTAGGTTAAGAGATAAAAAGGAGATAAAAAGTAAAAGGCAGGAAAATGCAAGCAAGCAGGGAGCAGAGAAAAAAGCGTCCGAACAGGCAGAGAGGCGGAGAGTTGTAGATGACCTTTGAACCCTCCCCAGGTTGATGGGCAGCAACAGCTCCTGCTTTGAGGTGATTGTACCTCTGTAAGGGAGGTGGACAGGTTAGTGAGTCACTCACAGGAAGGCAATAAAGGAACGCTGGAAGGTCCTCTCACACTGGAGGAGTCAGGAATATATAGAGCAGCCAACAGGTGCAGCAGCGCCACTAGTTAGAGGAGTCACAGGTGCATGATGTCAGGGAGTGATTGTCAGAGCAGCACAGGGAGCAGAGAGTGACGTCAGCAGCAGAAACACATGTTACACCCTGGATGCTTCAGAGCAGCAAACTGAGAAAACTCCTGCTTTAGTGAAACAGGACAGTGGACTTTAGATTATCCTATGATAGTAAATAATTCAGAACTTTAAAGTTATCATTGGGTTTGCATAAATTAGTGCAGAATAATTAATGTAATTACAATTAACAGATTGTAAATATGTAGATACATTACTGAGAAAGTTATTATCATCAAAAGACTCCAGTCTCAGATGAGAACCGGAAGTAGAAAGTTACGAACCCCCCCCCCCCCCCCCCCCCCCCGAAACACACACATTTTTAAAGGTCCTCATAACAATTACATGTTAAGCTGTAATTCTGGATGAATTCTCCTTAAACAGGCGTCTTATTATTTCAGGCAGCAACGATGGCAGCTGTGAAGGAGCTGCTTTTGGAAACACTGACTAATTTGAATCCTGTAGTCCTTGAAAAGTTCAAGATCTTCTTAAAGTTCACATCCTTCCAGAAGAAATTACCAGAGATCCCATGGAGCGATCTGCAATGGGCCGACTGTAGATCAACAATGAATCTTATGTTGGCCACATACGGTCAGCGGTGTTTGGAGGTGACCAGTCAGGTTCTAACAGACATGAACCAGACCGATCTGTTGGAGTATCTGCCAGAGAAGAGCGATGGAGCTGAAGGTAAGCTGAACTACACTCCTCAGTAATTCAGAGCACTGATTTCCAACGTCTCGTCCATGCCAGCGTGGGCTTAAACCTGCAGGAATATTGTGTTCTGGGTGAAGCAGGAGCTCCTGTTCTCCACTAACTGGGTTGATGAAGTTCTGCAGACCTTCTGGTGGTTCCTTCTTCATTTTACTTCCTTAAAAAGACACAGGAGGGAAATAGTCAGAAGCAATCTGCTTTGTTTTCCATCACATTTGCCTCTTTTTCTCTTCCACAGTATTGATATTCAGCCTTTTTTCCTCATGTTTACTGGAAACACTGATTACAACAAACCTAGATGAGATTTATGAATAAAATTCATTATTGCCAAAAATGGACCAAATCAGATGTTTTCCAGTTTGGACAACACAGAACCAACTGACTAAAATCAGTCGGTGTTTAAGGTCTGCTGACATGCAGTCATAGAAAAAGAGAAGCACACAGCAATTAGTTAATTTCAAAAGCTCACAAAGCTTTACTAGCAGAATTAGATCAGTGGGATCTGAGAACAGATGCATTACTGTCAGAGTGGGATTAGCACACATATCTGAACATCAGGGTTTCTGACTAAATGGGCTCCAAGCGTCGCCTCAACTTTACATTTAAAAGAAAACAGGTCCCTTAAAATGGAAAAACAGCAGCTTATTGGTTATTTAACATTCAGTTGACACGCCTTCTCACCAACTGGCCTCAATGATCCAAGAGGAGCAGCTTCAACCTCCAATGCTGCTTCCTTTGTTTTAGCTGGAAGCTTTAATGTACCTGTGGTTAGTCTTCTGTAGAAACTATATTGTTCAGACATTCATATTGACATTCAAGTTATCATCAAATCTTTTTCCCCTCAGAGAAACTTTCTCTGGAAGAACTTTGGCCTGGACTGATCGACAAAGTGAGTAATCTGTGACATGAAACACAGCAACTTTCATCAAATGCTTAAAGGTCTAAAATGTGCTCAGCATGAAAAAATGCTACATTACACATTGTGTTCATTTTACTCCATTATTACAAAATAAAGCTGCATTCATTAAGCTGGCAAAAAGATCATATAAGCAGTTTAAAGCCCCAGGGAGTAAGTTTTACACCCTTTAAAGTAGTGGTGCGCTAAATGAACTACAAACTATCTTGTTTTTAACAGCATAATAACTACTACAGAATCACAAATGTGAAAATGTAAACATGTCCTCCATGTATTAGCTACTGCTAATAGCTCATAGCTACAGTCTTAGTGCGAAATTCTCTTTAGCACAGTTATTAAATTCGTTATTACTAACTTTGGCCTTGTTTTTTTATTTGAAGTCAGTAGTAAATTCGTTGAGTTAGATTTATTTTGGTCCTGTTTTTCAACGAGAAGCCACTTATTTACAATCTAAAATTAACACTACAGTGTTAAGGGTTGGTTATTGAGTCCGAATTCAGCAACACAAAGAGTTTCGCCTTTAACAGTTTTATTGAAGATTGTGTAGTACAGCTGAGAAGAACCAGAGTTCTGTACCAGACTGAACGAGGTGGAGATGACAGCTGGAGCCGGCGGACGTGAGGGAACACAGGCAGGTAGGCGAGAGGCGAGGGCAGGCAGACACAGGTGAAGCTGGAGGACTGCAAGCAGACATGAGGAAGGGAAGAGCAGCTGGCTTGAGGCGGAGGAAGGCGGTGAGGAAGACGACGAGGGACGAAGGGCGCTGTGAGATAGATGAAAGGCGTGAGCAGACGTGGAAAGGATGGTGACGAACCAGCAGGGAAGGGCAGACTGAGGAGTCCTTAAGTAGGTTGACTGACAGGTGAATTGAGTCCAGGTTGATTGGTGACGGCAGGTGGAGAAGATCTACGGTGAGTGGAATCGGAGCTGTATGGGAGATGGAAAGTGCTAGAACTGTTCAATATAGAAGACAGATAGGGAAAATTCATAGGCTAACAGGTTTATCCCCATTGGCTACTGTAATTAAAAATGGCGACACTACAGACCATACAGACTGGGATAGGAGACCCAAACCCTTGAGATAAGGGATCTTAGAGCATGCTGAAGTTATCAAGAGATCTAAATTTTCAGCCACATTAGCAGAATTCTGTCTAAATGAGACTTCAACCATTAAATTATTAGTCCTGGAGGAGCAGTGTGGCTTTGGTTCTGGTTGTGGACCAGATATTTTCTTTTACAGAATTGATGAGGACTTCAAGAGAGTTTAGTTGATAAGACCTGTGCCAAGGTTTTATTTTGGGGTGTTGCAGGAGAAAAGGTTAGCTCTCGTACTTTTAAAAGTTATGTGGTCCTCGTAAACCCAAAGCAAGTTCCTGTTGGACTATAGCAGGACAGCTCATCACAGATTCTGTTTAGGGTGCTTGGGAACAGGATCTTAAGACCTGAACATGGAGAAGAGGTTTTATGGTGAGGAAACCTTGGGATCATGTGGTTCTGAAGTCATGACCACTGGAACGGTCCACAGCTGGGATGAGAATCAGACTCTAATACGATGGTTCTCAACTGGAAAAAGGAGGATTCGTCCCTCTGAGGGATGGGTGAGAAGGAGCAGGAGATGGTTTAATGGATTGATTGGAGCCTTGTCTTCTCTAATTCTCTAGAGTCAAAGGTGAAGTCATCTGTCCAACAGCTGAATCTCCGTCCAATTTAGTTCATCACCAGAACAATTATCCTAAACAGAGCAACAGATTTACAGCTGAATATCTGAAAAGGACCAGAATCAAGACGTTGCAGTGGCCCAGTCAAAGTCCAGACCTCAGCCTGACTGAACGCTGTTTAAAGTGAGAAGCTGATGAATTTGGCTCCAGCCACTCTATTGAGGAGGGTTCTTAAATCTGGATCTCATTCATTCGGTTCTCCTGATCAAACCCTTGGAACGTAGACAGACGTGAATCAACTGCTTCACCGTTTGGACCAGCTGTTTTATTCAGATAAGAAATACCTTTATTGTCCCACAATGGGAAAATTCAGGCAAGATATCCAGAGGATTTCTTTGTCAACTCAATCCCTGCTAGGTGCTTATTGCTGTGAACAACAACCCCACATCATCATTCCTCCACTATCCTGCTTGACAGTCAGTATAAGCTGATGTTGCTGTTTCCAGGGAAGATTTACAGCAATTTGATAAGATTTCTGCTGGTGAATAATCCACCTGTCTTTAGAATAATTAGCTTTATTTAATAGTTTAGAAAGTACGCTGTAACCCTTCCCAATAGAAGCAACAACTGGTTCTCTCACCTGACCGATAAAAGTAGAAACTGTATTCTGTATTTTACTCAGAGTTTTTATGTTTGTTTAATTATGATGAATAGCTGTACGCTTTTAAATATATACTTATTTTATTCCTCTGGTCCCTAAACAAAAAATGATATCTTCACCAGAAAGAACATTTTATAGGTAATTATATAAATTGTCATGGTGCAGTTTTAGCCTGCCTGTCTCCCCATGAACTTACCAGCTCTTTCCACCTCTCAAGCAGCTCAGCTCTCACTCCACCTCCTCATTAGTTCTACCTGCCGTTCCTAATTATCCCGGACTTAGTACACCTGCCAACACCTCTACGTAAACCTCCCTCAGTCTGCTCTTCCCCGCCGGATTGTCTTCATCCAAACCTCGTCCTGCCTTGTGCTTCTCACGTCTGCCTGCCAGAGTTCCCCTCGTCGTCGACGCCCGCCTGCATGTTCTCTCTCTGCTGTGCTGCTGGTTCTGCTGCTACTCCAGCGCTCCAACAACTCTCTCTACTGTGCTGCCAGTTAACCTCATACCCCGGCGTTCTCAGAACCCGCTCTGCTGCTGAGCTTCCGGCTCCTCCTGGACCTCAGCTCTCTCACGCCTGCCCTGTATGCTCCTTGGCTCTCAGCGTCTCCCTGGGTCTACATCACCCGCAGTCCTTCAGCTCCCGCCATCTACATCCTTCTGCCCCAGCTCAGTTAAGACTCTGGTTCTCATCCTCCACAATCCATCAACCTTCAATGAACTCTTTAAAACGAAACTCTTATGTGCAGCTGAATTTGGGTTCAAACTCCACATACTTTGACATAAATATTATTGGCATTTTATTGATTTTCATCTTTTACTAATCATTACTGTCACGCTGGGAGAGGGAACAGCTTTTTCTTTCAGCTCTTTTTTAATTCAGATTTATCTCTTTTTATCTCTTTTTTTTGATAGATTCATGAATCTGACATTTCTAAGGTTTTGATTCTGTTCAAAAGTCCACCTTAGGGTTAAAAGACATTGGAATAGCTTCTTGTTAGATTAGGATCTAGATCTCTTCCTTCTGGTTGTATCCTAAGATCCCAGAGCGGAGAGGAACCAGGTGTTGGGTCTTTGTAGCCGGCTTGATGTTCCCAGCAACCCAGGAAGGAAGGCCTAGGGTTCAGGGTTCAGGTTCAGGGTAGACTCTCCTGAGATCAGCATAAAAATGGATCAAGAGCAAATGTGAAAACCTGCAACTTAATGAGTAAAACAACGTGATGGTCATTAAATATTTCCTTTTTATTACCAGGTAGAAGCCATGGAGTCTGTTTTAGAGCTGCTGTTGGAAACCCTCGGTGGTCTAAATGAAGGAGAGCAGCGTTTATTCATCGACTGGGTTTTTACAAAAACTTTGTCCTTTGAGGATCGTTTTCAGTGTCAACTTCACATTGGAGAAAGATTGTTAGACCTGCAGGTTCCTGTGTTTGAAATGGTGCAGCAGACCGGCCTGAAGTCTGTGGAGACAACCAAGAAATTTTTAATGGAGATAAAAAGGCCAGATCTGCTTCAGAGGATTGAAACATGCAGCAAAAGGCAGGAAAGTAAGAAGATAAAGATTGAACATGTTAATATATTATGTGACCTTCTCCTTTTGATTTTAATTACTAATATCTTTGTTGTTTTCCTCAGAGAAACTCTCAGTGGATGAGCGACACTCTGCTGTCGTGCACAAAGTGAGGGTTCTCATTTCACTCCAATTAGGTTGATGTCTTTAGCAATAATGAGACCCTGAAGCTTAAAAAGGGACTAAAGTTTGTTTATAATTTGCCAAACAAAGAAAAAATACATCTGAAATACATTAACTTTGAACATCTGCTGAATTTTGTGGCAGAGTGACAAAATTTTAAGAATCTGTATAAAAACCATCAGAACGTTTCTGAATGATATGTTGATATTTCAGGTGGCTCTGATGGCAGCTTTCAAACGGCTTCTCACAGACGTCCTGAGTGATTTGGAACAACAGGAGATTAAGGATTACAACATGTATCTGGACTCAATCCTATCCCCCTCTGACTATGACCCGTACCATTCTCTGAGTTTGGAACCTGTCCCAGCTACAGTCAATAGGATGATGAAGACGTTTGGTCTGCGGTCTCTGGATGTTTCCATTGAGTTTTTAAGGGACATTAACAGGAGCGATCTGGTAAAGAGGCTCCTGGAGAACAGCTCAGGACTCAAAGGTAAATAAAACAAATCTAAATCTGTATTCTGTCTTCACCAACGAGCCGTCCGTAGAGTTCTTCCTGTAGCTTGTTGCAAAAGGACCTCAGCCTTCCTTAGGATGGGAGAACATCTTATCCTGAAGGTCCTGAGTTATTATCCACCTTCATCAGATGTTCCTAGTTCACCTTCACTACTCGTCAGGGTTTATCTGGTCGAGGTCAAACACCAGTTTCCCATTTCTCCTGGACCTCTGTGTTTCTGTTTGCCGTTTCCTTGACCAGCCATTCATTTCCCAGATGTTATCTCTGTATCCTGTTCTGTCACAACTGAACTGCTGTTTGAAGCATCACCATCTCCAGGCCCCTGCCCTCCCTCACCACACGGCTCATAAGGCACCCAGCCTGCTCATTAATCCCTGTGGGTCTACATTGTGGTGCTCCCTGTTGCTCCTTTGGGGTGAGCCTATTTAGGCAACAGAAACAGGGCTGGACCACCAGGTCCAGGCTGAAAGCTCTCCCCCAGGACCAGCTGGTCCTCAGGCTTCTCTGCTCTGATCAAATTCTCTTATTTTGTGTGATTTTGCAGCATAAAGGGAATAATGAATAACTCACAGCCTGCTGTGAGAGGGAAGGAGGACTAACGGTGTGTAAGGGGTGGGCGGGGGGTCCTTCAGGATGCTGGAGAACCGTTTCCTCCATCTGGAGGTCTACATGTCCATGGTGGAGGTTGCGCTCCTTCCCACAGTCCTCTGTGGTTCTCCAGGTGTTCCACCTCCTGCCTGTAGTCGGACTCGTTGTTTCAGATCAGTTGAATCAAATACTACACTATTACTCTGTCGTTTAAATAATTCTAACTCATGTTTCATGTTTTTCTTCTGTTATTCTGTAATGAAAATTCATTTAAATCCTACAGAAGACAATGTTTTTGTTTTCTTTGTCAGGAAAAGCGTCCGTTGATGAATATCTGAGAGCAGATGTGTTAAACAGAGTAAGTGGGATATTCTACTACCTGCTTTATTTCTTCTCAGAGGAATTCAGTCAAATTAAAAAAAAAAACATGCAAACAGAAAGTTATCTTATCACTCCTGAGAAAAAAATTATTTGCTCAACAAGTTTTTTAAATGTTTCAGGTGCCAGCAAAGGTGGCTCTAAAACGTACTCTCCGGAAGATGATGAGGGACCTGGACCCCTGGGATGTCAGGACATTTAAATGGTTGCTGCAGTTCACATGTTTCCAGAAAGGCCTCCCAGACATCCTAAACAGCAGGCGGAGGTCCAGGTCCTGGTTTGGAAGAAGTTTGTTGGATCTGGGAGGAGGAGGACTGGATCCACCAGACTTGGTGGATCAGATGGTACAGAGACTTGGCCAAGAGTCTGTGGACGTAGCCAGGGAGGTTCTGACGGACATGAAGAGGACGGATGTGGTACAGAAGCTGACAGGAAGCAGCTTAGGATCAAAAGGTTGGACTGTTGTTGGCGCTATGAAGAATTAAGATTATGTTTTAAAAGTTAACAACTTTCAAAATGTTGTTCTCTCTTTTCTTCAGAGGAGCTACAGTCTCTTCTGCTCCAGAAAGTAAGTATGATCACATCAACACATCTTTATTTCCTCAGTCTTTCAGCTGTATAATCTACCCAACGCCCAGAAACATTCAGAGATCACACTGATGCATTTTGGGAAAAACAGCCAAAAAATGACAGAGGGCAGGAAGGCAACGTGAGGAAGAGTAGAAAACTTTAACCAAATAAAACAGGATTCCCAGGATTTTCTCCTAAACTTTACCAGAGCAGTAAATAACCTCAGAAATAAAACATCTTCAGGATCAAAATACAAGATGGCGCTGACCAATGAAAGTCTCCCCAGGTTAATACTAGAAATTAAAAATCTATTTGTCTTATGGATAAACTTTACATACACAAGCGCACTCTGACAATCACACAGGTGCTTGAATCCAGGTGCTTAAGGATTCACTTCTATACAGATAAACCCTTTAATTAGCTTTGGCTGTAACTTTATATCGTCCGTCCGTCTTCTTTCGCTTATCCGGGGTCGGGTGGCGGGGGTAGCAGCTTCAGTAGGGAGGCCCAGACGTCCCTCTCTCCAGCCACTTGGGCCAGCTCCTCAGGAGGAATCCCAAGGCGTTCCCAGCAGAGAGACATAGTCCCTCCAGCGTGTCCTGGGTCTTCCCCTGGGCCTCCTCCCGGTGGGACGTGCCCGGAACACCTCACCAGGGAGGCGTCCAGGAGGCATCCTGACCAGATGCCCGAGCCACCTGTAACTTTATACATCTTATAATAAAAAAAATACTTCATCAGTGATGTATCAACGCACTGGTTGTTTGTACCTGTAATACTTTATAGGTTGGTTGTTCCATTCTTTTTATATATATCTCTGCAGGTGTAGAAGCAGACTCAGTGGATGTTATATTGTTCTCCTTTTTTCCTCTATTCTATTTTTGTCACATTTTTCTCTTTTAATGTTTTGTCTCATCTCTTTGTCTTCCTTCCTCTCCATTTTACCTTTCAGTTTTTTGCCCATTGATCTTGAAATAGTCCCAGTAATATTAAAATAAAATAATGTTTATTTGCATATAAATCAAGCGGAGCACTATGGCAAAAGCAGTAATGCTCCACTTGTGAAAGTAAATCTGTTGGGCTCTCTTTGGCATAAGTCAGCAATTGTTACTGCAACACAGCCAGACATATTGATGTAGCTGAAAAACATAAAGTTTAAAATGAAATAACAAATAATGCAAATTGGAGAGCAGTAGGAGAACTCAGCAGAGTGAGAGAAATAGACCCTGATGTCCTCCAGCAGCCTAAGCCTATAGGAGCATAACTATAGAGATAGCTCAGGGTAATATGAGCCACTCTGACTAGAAGTTGTCACAAAGGAAAGTTATTCATATGGAGGCAGCAGGACTGAACTTAGTTTTTCACACATTTTCCTTTTTGATTTTAGCTTTAATGAAGAGCAATAGTGTGAAATCTGCTTTGTTTAAAACTAAATGACCAGAAAATATGAAATGACCAAAACGTGTTAGAGCAGGTTGTTTTATATGGCCTTAAACTTGAACACATACAGGAACACATGTTCCTAAACTAATAACAGAAGCTAATATTATCAAATATATTTCTTTCCTGTTAACATAATCCCTTGACATTATAACTAAATATACACCTCAAGGAGTTTGAATATTGTGCAAAAGTTTAATATTTAGTGTCCCTTATTTCAGAAAATAACTCACCTATTATATATAATATATAAATTCATCACACATAGACCGAAACATTTTAAGGCTTTATTTCTTGTAATTCTGATAATTCTGGCTACAGAGACTGAAAACCCAAAATCAGTGTCTCAGATTATTAGAGTATTGTGAGGGTTAGGTCTCTCAGTTTGGCTCAGTAGGGCGACACCATGATTGAAAAGAAAGCTGACTGGACAGAGATCCAGAAGACAGGCACTGATCTCCTCCACAAGGAGGGGAACCCACAGAAGGTTGTTGCTAAAAAAACGGATGCTCACAGGGTGCTGGATCCAAGCATATTCATAGAAAGTTGAGTGGAAGGAAAAAGTGTTATAGGAAAAAGTGCTCCAGCAACCGAGAAAACAGCAGCCTGGAGAGGATTGTCTAGCAAAGTTCAGTCAGGAATTTTTTTTTTTTCTTTTTTTTTTTTTTTTTTCCCCAGTGTCCTGTCTAGCAATATGGCAATAGGAATTGATATCTCAATGCCAGATAGAGCTCGACAGATTTTGCTTTTACAAGTGGAGCAAACAGCTTTCGCCATAGTGCTCCACTTGATTTATGCTTATAAATAGCTTTATTATGATTCCTGCAAGGAGAATTTCAAATTATATGGACATGACAATGGGAGAGTAAAGGAAGAACAAAAAGTGAAAGAAAAGAAAAAAAAAGAGTAGAGGTGAAAGAAAGAGGAGATAAAAGGAAGAGAATGATAAAACGTCCTCTGTCTGCTCCATCACCTGGAAAGAGACACAAAAAGAACAGCACAACCAACAGACATAAAGCAACAGATACACTCGAATAACACCTAGATGCCATTGCTAAATCATATATATTATTATGTAAGCTGACATGTGTAATGTGATATTTGAAAAAAGAAAGTGAAAAAAACATAAATAAATAAATTATAAGATTACTGTATATAAGTGAACACTTAATACCTGGGACCCAGCACCTGTGGGAGATGTGAAAGTGCACTAGTTTAGGTGAAGATTATCCAGAAATACCTTGATAGTGATTGTGGAGAACCGAAGACCCACCTTCCCCGAGCACAGAGGCAGGCGTCAGGGGACCCGTAACCCCGGACTCCCAAAGGGGTCCCTAAAGCAGGTCGCCCAAGAGGGGCCGACACAGGATATCTGCAACCCCCCCCCAAGGAAGGAGCAGAGACGACCCTGAGGAAATCCCCCAGCCACCGCAATGCCGACGCCCTCAAGAGCCGCGGAGACGAGCCCGTGGGCTCCGCCGGCAGCTAGCCCCGCTGAAGTGGTCCTGGCCATGGGCCCTGAGGGCCAGAGGCCCCAGGGGCGCCCCGCCCCCGCGACGAGGGCCCCGGCCGCCCCCCGGGGGGCCAGGCCCCGCGAAGAGGCCGCCGGGAGTGGGCCGGCGCACGCCCGGGAACCCGCCCCAAACCCGAAGCCAACCAATGCGCCAGGGGGCCAAGGCGCCCGCCAACGAAGTGGAGGAGGGCAGGACGTGGGGGGATGGGCTCCGCACCTAGCGGAGACTTGAGATGTTCTTGGGAGAGGGAGCGGACCACACCCATACCTGGAAAAAAAAAAAATCATTCACCCCATCCCTCCCTTGTGCCCCACTCACCACACGCAGAAAAAAAAAAAAAAAAAAAAAAAAAAAACAGACGCTGTACACACATTCCCACATAACACTCACATCCAACACTGACCAAAGGGGGGGGGGGGGTCACCCCATATCGACTATACGACTGCTTGTGCCCGACCCCCGGCCCCGGCCCCAGACCAGACGCCCCCCGGATCGGGCCCCCCCATGAGGGCGGGCCAACACGACCCGCACGAGCCACCCGGCCAGAGCCCCCCCTCCCCCTAAATACCTAATAAACCCCCTCCCTCCCCCCACCTTACCCTTGCCATCCCTGCCCCCCGCCCCCTGGGGGGAGCGGAGGCATCAGCCCCAGACCTGGCAAGCCGCTGACTGCACACCGCAGCCCCCCGCCAAGACCCCGGACACAGTGGCCCGCACCTCCTCCAGGCCCCAGACTCCTTGCCGCCATCGGAGAACGGGGGTGTGCAGAAGACCCCGACCCTCCCTACGCCTGCTCAAATGTTGTGTTGTTGCATGTTGTTCTCAAGTGCGTTTAAAAACTGGGAGCGCCGAAGGGGATGCACGGCACAGCCCACCCCCCTTCCGGAAGGTAGCTGTTGCCAGCGCACCCCCTCCGTGTGACTGCCCAGAACCCTCAATGTCTAAGTGGGAGAGGAGGTGAAGGGAGCCGTCCGAGGTGAGGCCCACACAACATAAGCCCCCCCCCCCAGACGTCTTCCCCCCACCCCCCCTACCATGGCCTATATGAGTGTGTAATGTGAAAAATGTTTGAAGTGAAAGTGTCTAAGATGCATGATAAAATTGGGGAGAGGGGCGTCACCAGAAAGTGGCAACCTCCAGTAACGCCCCCTCCCTCATGACCTACATGTGTGGCGGCGTGATGGAGCAGGCAGAGGGAGGAGTCCGGGGATGGGGAGCAAATGACTGGGAAGCCAACCCAGGGAGCCAGCTCCCCTACTGACTCCAATAGGCACCCCCGCTCCCCGAAAGCACCACCCAGAGAAGGGGGCCTCGCCAGCGGCACCACCGTAGCCCGGGGGCCAGGGAGAGGCCGCAGGGCCCGCCAGCCAACCACCCACCAGGACCAACACCTCAGCCCCCCCCCAGCCCACCCACCAAGCCTGCTTAAACTAAATAAATAATAATAATAATAATAATAATAATAATAATAATAATAATAATAATAAGAGGGGGGGACCCTGGCCAGCCGGCCCGCACGAGCCACCCCAAACCCCACCCCCCAGGTGAAACCCGCACCGGAAGACGACACGGACCAGGACCGGGACAGGGGACCGGCCACAAGCCCACCAGAACGTCAACCCCCCCCAACCCCCCCCCCCAACCCCCCACCCCCCACCCGTGGATTTAATCCCTCCCCAACACTAACGTTCAAACAACTCACCATACATTCGACAGTAGACATCCAGGCTGGGTAGATCCCTACTCCCGCCCCTTTCTCCCTCCCCCCACTGGCAGAGTGCCTATCCAATGAAGGAGAAGAGCATCTGCCCAGAGGTGTTAATGACCATGCCCCCCTACCAGCTCAACGGGCCCCGAGGCCCCCCAGCGCACCAGAGGCCCCGTGCAGGGGCGGACACCCGGGCGCGCGCCGGCCCACACCAAAAGCGGCACACCCCCCGTAACCGGAACCCCCGAGGCCACGCCGGGGCCCGCGCCCGAGGGCGGCGCGCCCCAGGGACCCCAGACCCCCAGACCCACTCCGGCCCCACCCAGCGGCAGCACAGCTACCAGGTCAGTAACCCACGTCCGTCAACACGCAGCTCCCAAAGAGCGCCGCAAGCGGCTGCTGTAGGCCACCCGTAGGCCTCCCAAACTCCTCCCAGATGGGGGCAACAGACCCCGGAGCCGGATCCACCAGGCGCCCTACTCCAAGTGCCCCCAGGGCCCCAGGAACCCCTCCATCCAGCCACTGCGCCCTGCAGGAAGCAACCCACCACCCCCTATTCCACTAAGTGATGGTGTTGATCAGAGGAGCCCAAAGAGACCAATCAGATGTGGAAGCAGATGCTGTCTCTAGATTAATATGATCCAACAAAAGATCTCTATACTGATTGATACTGAGATTTTGTTTACTTTTCCAATTCATGAGGATAGTTTTCTTTGCAATGCATAAAGCAGTAAAAACCATGTAAACTATTTCTTTTTTCAGAGGACTTTCCTCAAAATTACCAAGCAGGCAAACTGATGGGGATGGTGTAATTTTACAGCTCAAGCACTTTGATAAGTCCTTACATATCTGTGTCCAGAACCTCTGGACTGGTGTGCATAACCATAACGCATGAAAATAATTATCAGGATGATTGCCTCTGCAGTGTGGGCAGATATTAGATTGTGCCAGACCCATCTTGAATAATCTTTGTCCTGTGTAGTGTACTCTGTGAAGGATTTTGTATTGTATTAGTTGTAAGTTGGTGTTTCTAGTCAATTTGAAAGTTCTTAGACATGTCTGAGCCCAGAAATTTTGTTCAAAGGTGCCTGATAAATCTTTTTCCCACTTCATTATAGGAAGAGATATCGAATCATCTATTTAAGTCAGTGTCCTGTATGATTTAGACAGTAGTTTGGGGGGGGGTTAAATCTAAGAACTCTATTATATTAGTTGGGACTTGTAAACCACCATTAATATGCTTATATTTATTTTTAATTATAGATTTAAGTTGTTCATATTCCAAGAATTTATTTTTACTAATGCCATATTGCATATTTAGTTTAGCAAAATTGATGAACTCGGTTCCGTCAAGTAGATGTTCCAGATATTTAATACCTTTATTCTTCCAGTATGTAAAGTTTATCATTTTATTATTTTGTAGGATATCAGGGTTATTCCAGATGGGTGTACGACTGCATGGGATAAGGGATGACTTTGTCATTTTGAGGAACTCCCACCATGCTGTCAGAGTAGAACTAATGTTGATATTTTTGAAGCATGTATGCCGTTTTATATTTGAGCTTATAAACGGCAGATCTGAAATCATGATATTATTGCACATTTCCTGTTCTATATCTAACCAAGGCTCATCTAAAAGACTATTTTTTATCCATTTAGAGATGTATTGTAGCCTATTTGCTAAGTAATAGTTATGGAAGTTAGGCAGATCTAATCCTCCCCTGTCTTTAGTCCTCTGTATTGTCTTTAAGCTAATACGTGGGGGTTTATCTTTCCAAAGAAATTTAGAAATGGCAGAGTCTAGAGATTTAAACCAGTCAGATGATGGTTTATTGGGGACCATTGAAAATAAATAATTAATTCTAGGTAGGACCATCATTTTTATTGAAGCTACCCTACCCATAAGTGTGATTGGAAGCGATTTCCATCTTTCAAGGTCCTCTTCTATCCTGTTTAAAAGTGGGGCATGGTTAAGTTTAAGTAAATCTGTTAATTTATTCGACACAGTAATACCTAAATATTTAATATTTCCTGATTGCATTTGTAAATTTAGGGAGTTTTCGAGAGAGCAATTAATTGACAGTACCGTAGATTTAGACCAGTTTAACGAGTAATCTGATACTTTGGAGAAAGATTCTAGTATTCTAATTACTTGTAAAAGAGAATTATTTGAATGCTGGAGATAAAGTAATACATCATCCGCGTACAGACTAATCTTGTGCTCTATTTTCATGCATTTTATACCTTTTACAGCTTTTGTTTGTCTGATTGTTGCTGCTAGAGGTTCTATAAAGATGGCAAAAAGTGATGGAGAAAGAGGGCATCCTTGCCTGGTGCCCCTCTGTAGACAAAAACTGGAAGATATTTGATTATTTGTCCTGACACAGGCTGTTGGAGAATTGTATAGAATTTTTAACCAGTTTATGAATAAATCGCCAAAACCGAATTTATGAAGAGTAGCGAATAAAAATTTCCAATTTACTCTATCAAATGCTTTTTCTGCGTCTAAAGACAATATATTGGTTTTAATGTTTTTACTGTAGGAATAATCAATTAAATTAAGTAATCGGCGTGTATTTGTGGATGACTGCCTTCCTCTGATGAAACCAGTTTGATCTGGATGTATTATGAGAGGAGTTACTTTGTCTAATCTTTTTGCTAAAGCTTTACAGATTATCTTAATATCCACATTAATTAAGGATATGGGACGATAACTAGTGGGCAACACAGGATCTTTGTCTGGCTTGAGCAGAAGGCTGATGGTGGCAGAGTTCATATTAGCTGGAAATCTACCTTTTTCCTGTATTTCCTGCAACATTCTGTGGAACGTTGGGGCTAGAATATTCCAGAACTCTTTATAAAACTCAGTGGGGAATCCATCTGGACCTGGAGCCTTTTTATTAGGCATGCTTTTAAGAGCTTCCTGGGTTTCAGCTGTTGTCAGCGGGGAATCCAGTGTCATTCTTTGGTTATCTGATAATTTAGGAAGTGTAATTTTATCCAGAAATTGCTTAATATCCTTCTCTGATGGATTTATCTGTGGTGTGTATAAAGATTTGTAGAAATCGCGGAAGGTATTATTTATACACTCTGGTTCACTTACTGTATTACCAGTTGAATCTGTAACTGCAAATATAGTAGTTTTCTCCTTATTTATTTTAAGCTGATTAGCTAGAAAGCTTCCTGACTTATTGCCATGTTCAAAATTTTCTATTCGGAGTCTTTGTATTAGAAATCTATTTTGCTTTTCAATATAGTGGTTTAGTTCTAATTTTACTTCACGGATTTTACCTAACTTCCCTTCTTCTTGAGATAATTCTAGTAACTTAAGTTTTTCTTCTAATTCCTGAATCTTTTTGTTTTCTTTTTTCTTTTTATGAGATGAGAAAGAAATTATTTTACCTCTCATCACTGCTTTTCCAGCTTCCCACAATATCGATGCCGATGTACCTGGTTGATCATTGTATTCTAAGTATGAAGCCCACTGTTCTTTAATGAATTTTATAAATTCTTCATCTTTAAGCAGTGATGTATTAAATCTCCAGCTTTTGTTTTGTGTGGTTATTTTTTTATTAATTAAGGTGAGAGTAACAGGAGCGTGATCACTGATAGCAATAGGATGAATTACCGTCTCTGAAACAACCGACAGCAGTGAGCTACTTATTAGAAAGTAGTCCAGACGAGAGTACGAATGGTGAACATTTGAGAAAAAAGTGTATTCTTTACTAATAGGATGAAGAGAACGCCATGCATCGCAAAGACCAAAATCACTCATGTATTGTTTTACTACACTTACTGACTGCCAACTACGCTGAGCCCCTGTTTTATTCAACCTGTCTATATCGTTATTTAAACCAAAGTTGAAGTCACCTCCTATAATTAGTGAACAATCCCCGTGTTTTGAAAGTGCAAGGAAGAATTGGTGGAAAAAAGAGGGGTCATCAACATTTGGACCATATATACTGACAATACATAGCTTCTGGTTATGGATAGCTATTTTAATTATTATGTATCTACCTTCAGGATCTATAGTTTTATCTAATATTTTAAAACTAACGCTTTTGTGGATTAAGATTGCTACACCTCTCTGTCTAGAGTTATAGCAGGCCGCAAACACATTAGGGAACTCAGGTGAATTAAGCTCACTTGCATTTGTAGCTGATTTGTGGGTTTCTTGCAATAATACAACATCTGCCTTTAATCTAGTAAGCTGGTTAATGATCTTCATTTTTTTCTCTCTGGTGCCAGCCCCATGCACATTCCATGTCACAAACTTTACATTCGCCATAGATGTGAGTGAGAAGTTAGAAGGTGCATGCCCTTGAGAAAATAGTCATACATAGACCCAGGTAGCATCATATGATGTGCTTGTGATTGACTGATGTTCAGGAAAGAAGCAGACAAATAAGATAGAAATACACAAAAAAATAAAAAAGTGCAAAGAGTAAGAGAGTGTGAAAAGGGATAAACCATAGCCCGTGCCTTCTGTACCCAACCGTGAACACCAACCATACCAACGTACTCTTTAGCTGTGCGTGTATTTAATTTATCACCGTGTACCGATCTGTGCGTCTTATTTATTTATTTATTTTATTTATTTATTTTAAATCATTGAAACATGCTTTAAGTCCACCTGTGGTGTAACTAATAAAGCCAAGGGGTGATCTTCTGATCCCTGAACAACTGTCCATTAATATAAAGTCTGTCAACCGATATGGTGGCTTTAACGCCCTCCATCATGTATTTCTTCCTGATTGGGAACAGCACTCGCCTGCGATCTAGGATTTCCTTAGGAAACTGATCATTAACACTAAAGTCTGTCCCTCTCAGTTCCCTGCCGCAACTTCTAACAAATTCTTTTTGTTTATAATGCTCAAATTTAGCTATGATCGGGCGAGGACGGGTTTTGTCGGGTTTCTTACCTCCGAGCCGGTGGACTCGATGAAAAGTGATGTTTTTTACCTGATCCGCCGGAATTTTTAGCTTCTGCTGGAGAAAGTTCCGGACCGTTTCTTCTGCTATCTCTCCCTGCTGACTCCTCAGTCAGGAATTTGAAAGAGTTTTGCAAAGAATAGACTGAGACTGGATCAGTACACCAAGAACCACAATCCGCAGATAGATCCTTTAAGTATCTTAGCTGGTCTAAGGAGAAATAGAACTGTTGCAAATGAAAGTAAAGTTTTAATCACCCCTACCCTTCTCCTTCTGGAACTTTCTAATTACGTCACTTCTGACCCCTGCATATTTACAGAAGTATAATTCATGACCTACATTCCCACACCACCTCCTGAATAATTAAAAAAAATCTTTCTTTCTGTCTTTCTTTCTTTCTTTCTTTCTCTGCTGCACAAATGTAGCAGAATTGATTGACACCAATTTTTTTTTAGATTGGAAAAAGTTATGGGGGCCAACTTCACTCATGTTTCTTTGGGAGACGTGTCACTGTTAGACTGTGAAATAACTTCTACTCCACTTTATCCACGTGTCCATTCTTCCCCGAGATACCCGTCCATTTGTTTAACTGTGCTACATGTGACGTCTTCTTTTTTCTTTTTTTTCCCCCAAAAAAACATGTGACGTCTTCAGCATTATCTGTTGTTTCCCAGTAACTGCTTTCTGCAGCTCCAGCATCTGTAATCTCATAATCTTTAAAACCGGTCTGGAAACAAAAATGTGTTAAAGGATGGAGGGACACTTACCAAAAGGAAAACTCCAAGAGACTAGGTTTTTGTGTAAATAAAAATTTATCAGTAATCATAGATCTAGGATTAAAGAGAAATATAAGCAGATACAAAAGTCAGAAGCTTATAAGGATTGACAAAGTTTGAAAACATGACAAAACTCAAAAACTCCTCCAAAAAGGCTCTAAGTATATTTATATTTAGATCAAAGTTAAAAACCTGTTTTGAGTTGCCTTTAAATGTTAATATTTTAGTTTGTAGTCCAGGTTGTCTTTTGTCTTGACCCACTGCTACTATTCCACTGATATGTGCTTTCCTCTGTAAGGTTTTCTTTCATGTTCTGTTCAGCACTTTAAATCGTCTTGTTACTGAAATGTGCTACAAATAAACTTGCCTTATATCAGAGTAAATAACCATGATTAAGATGTGAGAAGGGAAATAATACATGCAATAATGTTTAGAGAAAAGGAGAGCAACATCTTTAATATTGTAGTGATTTCTTAACAAAACAAAAACGAACCTAAGCCACCATACGCCTCAGCATCCACTGCCCCTCTCCTTCAGTTTAATTGGTCTACTGCTTCATGGCTGAGTTGCTGTCATTGCCAATAGCTCCACTTCATTCTAAAACCACTGACCACTGACTGGAGAATATTTAGGAGCGAGGACATTTCCTGGCTGGACTTCCTTGTTTAGGTTTCATCTTCTTACAGAACCAGGCTGGAGTTCTCTGAGCTCCTGAGAGCGACTCGCTCTTTCACAGATGTCTGTAGAAACAGTCTGCAGGCCGAGCAGCTTAATTATAGTCACCTAGGCCCATGGAAGTGATGGAACACCTGATTTCCATGATTTGGATCCGTCCGTCCGTCTTCTTCCGCTTATCCGGGGTCGGGTCGTGGGGGTAGCAGCTTCAGTAGGGAGGCCCAGACGTCCCTCTCTCCAGCCACTTGGGCCAGCTCCTCAGGAGGAATCCCAAGGCGTTCCCAGCAGAGAGACATAGTCCCTCCAGCGTGTCCTGGGTCTTCCCCTGGGCCTCCTCCCGGTGGGACGTGCCCGGAACACCTCACCAGGGAGGCGTCCAGGAGGCATCCTGACCAGATGCCCGAGCCACCTCAACTGGCTCCTCTCGACGTGGAGGAGCAGCGGCTCTACTCTGAGTCCTCCCCGGATGACTGAGCTCCTCACCCTATCTCTAAGGGAGAGCCCAGACACACTACGGAGAAAACTCATTTCAGCCGCTTGGATCCGGGATCTCGTTCTTTCGGTCACGACCCAAAGCTCGTGACCATAGATGAGGGTAGGAACGTAGATCGACCGGTAAATCGAGAGCTTGGCCTTTTGGCTCAGCTCTCTTCACCACAACAGTTCGGTACAGCGATTTGGATGAGGGAGTAAATACTTTTAGCTATATAGTGTATTATAACACTGGAAGATGTTAAAACAAAAATGCAGCTTAAGCGAAAATTCAGACTGAAGAAACTCTATTGCCTACCTCCATCAATCAGGGACTCATCCGCCTCCGACACAAGCTAATCAGCTTTGAACTGCTCCTCCTCGAAGCCAATCAGCATCCTGGGTTCATCTTAAAAGAACTCCACATCCTCATCTCAGCCTTCTGCTCAGCAAGCAAGTGGTGGCTGCGCCGTGTCCGGTTTGGACTCTGATGACCGGTTTCAAGAGACAATAACTTATCCTGAAATCCTCCTGCCATAGGAATACCATCTAGCCGCACATCTTCCTTTCCAACCTCTGTTTTCGTCAGCTCCGATTCCTGGCGCAAAGAACTCGCAAGCGACGCAGACGCGTCCCAACTCTGCCTAAGTTCCGGTCAGCTTCGCTTCATAGCGCGCCGGGGTCTTTCTCAAACTGATCCCGTGAGGCTGGCTCTTGGTTCGCGGATCCGCCGACTCATCCGGGACCTCCTCTGGTTTTCATCGGCTTTGCGGCGCCACCTTGCCGCTCGTCCCGGCCGCAACTTTTCAGACGGATCTACTCTCTCATTCACTCGCTAATGCGTGTGGAGCCAGCTCAGGTAATATGTATTCACCCATGTTCGTCCTCTATCCAGGCGAACGTATTTCATTTCACTGTTTGTTTTCGTTTTCTTCTTCTTCTGGTGTTGCCGGTAGCCACCGGGCTTGTGGTGGCATTGATGCCACCTACTGGTTGGAGTATGATGTGCATTTTAAATTCAGCAATTGATACCAATCGTTATTAAACCGCTGCAACTCTGGTGCAATTTGGCATCCGCTTGGACTGGTCTGTATTGGGTTCAGACTTCTTATTTATGCTGTCCAGGCCACATCTGTCACTCTTGTCATTTCAATGTTTTGCCAATTGATTCTTCAGGTGTTGTGAAATTATACATGTTAAAGTTATTTAAGGTTTTTGTTCGTAGGTATTATCTGAATATCAGCTGGGACCCTACGTCCGGATGGCTGTAGGGATGGTTTGAGTATTGGGCGATCTTTAACAGCAACTTGCTCATGTATTTAGGGATTGTCTATTTCTTCTTTTAGGTTCAAGAATTCATTCAAGATGAATATCCGGAGACCATCACTGAAGGTGCTGTTGTCTGGTTGATACTATATTCAATTACGGATCCTCTCTGCAGGCATGAGGCTAACTGAAGCTACTAAGCAACGAGATCATCAGTTAGCAGGATGCAGTGCAGAATCTGAATTAAATTATTAAATTCATCCAAACAACATGGAATAAGCTAAATAAGCTTATCGATTCATAACAGCATTTGGTATGCGTTTGGCATTCTACGCATTTATGAGCTAAGCAAACATTATCGATTATGTCTTAAGTGTTACCCGTGTTTAATGGTCCTTCATTTTCTGGATGTTTTCTTCTTATAGATATTCTTTTCACTATTCCCAGTTGTTTTTCTCAAACTAAACCTGTCAGCCTGCATTGAGTTCTACGTATTGATCTTAACCTAGTTCCATGATGGCTTTTGCCTGCAGACAAGCTCTCGAATTCTCGAGGTATCAGTTTTATATCAGTTATTTCTGAGCGTCGGCTGCTCTCCTCGCTCGGTCACCTCAATCTCGCAGGTGCATCATTTTAAGAGTCACGTTTTTATTTCCAGGCAGCTTGAGCTCACTAATTTTGTTTCCTTCCCTCCTTGAACAGGATACTCTGGTTAAGAGTTGCCGTTCTGAACTTTCCTTGTGGTCTGGCTTGCTTCTCGTCCGGATTTGAAATACACTTTCTATAATGTCTTTTTGTCTGTAGATGCGTTAAATTTTACGGATGTGCATCCGTAAGTTTTGGAGCATTCTAAAAACAGTTGGTTTGCAGATTCGTGAAATTGTCAAAGAAATCGTTAATCTTGTGGCCTTTCATCTAGAGTTATTTCAGCATTCAGGATGTGAGCTGTGCAACAGCAGACGCTTGTGGAGCCCAATCGTCGGGCGATGACTATCATCAGCATGCCTCACATATCTGCTCTTACTTTTCATTCATCTTAGCCGGCTAATGCTCATCTTAAAGGTAATCTAACTACGAATACTGGTGGTGGATTCAAATCTCATTCAAGTCTCATTAAGCCCGCGTCCTGTCCTGTTCATTCCCTCTTGGTCACTCATTCATTTATGTGCATCACCCCTAAGCATCCTCTGTTATTTATCCTGTCATCCAGGCGTCCCGCCATGCAGTTGTCCTGTTAGTCTGTTCATTCTTTCATTGTCATTCATTTATTCATGTTCCCTGCCATGTTCCCCACTATGTTCCCTGCATACTCCTTGCATGCTTCCTGCATGCTCCCTGTGTGCTCCCTGTGTGTTCCCTGCCATGCTCCCTGCCATGCGGCCTTCCCTGCCATACTCTTTGCCATGGTTCCTTCTATGCTCCTTGCTATGTTTCCTTCTATGCTCCTTGCCATGTTTCCTTCTATGCTCCTTGCCATGTTTCCTTCTATGCTCTTTGCCATGTTTCCTTCTATGCTCCTTGCCATGTGTTTCCTTCTATGCTCCTTGCCATGTGTTTCCTTCTATGCTCCTTGCCATGTGTTTCCTTCTATGCTTCTTGCCATGTGTTTCCTTCTATGCTTCTTGCCATGTGTTTCCTTCTATGCTCCTTGCCGTGTTTCCTTCTATGCTCCTTGCCGTGTTTCCTTCTACGCTCCCTGCAACGCCCTCCTCCCTGCCATGCGGCCTGCCCTGCCATGTGTTTCCTTCCATGCTCCTTGCCGTGTTTCCTTCTATGCTCCTTGCCATGTTTCCTTCTATGCTCCCTGCAACGCCCTTCTCCCTGCCATCCGGCCTGCCCTGCCATGTGTTTCCTTCTATGCTCCTTGCCGTGTTTCCTTCTATGCTCCTTGCCGTGTTTCCTTCTATGCTCCTTGCCATGTGTTTCCTTCTATGCTCCTTGCCATGTGTTTCCTTCTATGCTCCTTGCCATGTGTTTCCTTCTATGCTTCTTGCCATGTGTTTCCTTCTATGCTTCTTGCCATGTGTTTCCTTCTATGCTCCTTGCCGTGTTTCCTTCTATGCTCCTTGCCGTGTTTCCTTCTACGCTCCCTGCAACGCCCTTCTCCCTGCCATCCGGCCTGCCCTGCCATGTGTTTCCTGCCATGCGGCCTGCCCTGCCATGTGTTTCCTTCTATGCTCCTTGCCGTGTTTCCTTCTATGCTCCTTGCCGTGTTTCCTTCTATGCTCCTTGCCATGTTTCCTTCTATGCTCCTTGCCGTGTTTCCTTCTATGCTCCTTGCCGTGTTTCCTTCTATGCTCCTTGCCATGTTTCCTTCTACGCTCCCTGCAACGCCCTCCTCCCTGCCATGTGTTTCCTGCCATGCGGCCTGCCCTGCCATGTGTTTCCTTCCATTCTCCTTGCCATGTCCTTGCCATGTTTCCTTCTATGCTCCTTGCCATGTTTCCTTCTACGCTCCCTGCAACGCCCTCCTCCCTGCCATGTGTTTCCTGCCATGCGGCCTGCCCTGCCATGTGTTTCCTTCCATGCTCCTTGCCATGTGTTTCCTTTCATGCTCCTTGCCATGTGTTTCCTTCTATGCTCCTTGCCATGTGTTTCCTTCTATGCTCCTTGCCATGTGTTTCCTTCTATGCTCCCTGCAATGCCCTCTTCCCTGCCATGCTCCCTGCCATGCCCCCTGCGTTCTCTGCCATGTTCCCTGCGTTCTCTGCCATGCCCCCTGCGTTCTCTGCCATGTTCCCTGCGTTCTCTGCCATGCCCCCTGCGTTCTCTGCCATGCCCCCTGCGTTCTCTGCCATGTTCCCTGCGTTCTCTGCCATGCCCCCTGCGTTCTCTGCCATGTTCCCTGCGTTCTCCACCATGTTCCCTGCGTTCTCTGCCATGCCCCCTGCGTTCTCTGCCATGCTCCCTGCGTTCTCTGCCATACCACTTGCGTTCTCTGCTATGCTCCCTGTGGTTCCCTGCGTTTTCTATGACATGCTCCCTGTGGTTCGCTGCCATGTCCCCTGCATGCTGCCCGCCTTGCTCCCTGCCATGATCATTCATTCATCACGTGCATCAGCCCGAAACTAACCATTCACCTCACCTTCCACCTCTCCATCAACCTCACCTCATCTTTCCATTCATCTTGTTTAAATTTTGGTAAGCCTTTGCGGCAATGGCCCTCTTTGCTAAGCTTTCACATCTTTTCTCCTTTATTACTCATCCTTCTCCTTCTCTCTGCCTTCTGAACTTGCTGACGCGCTGGCCTGGACCTCGGCATTTTTTGGGGGAAAATTTCCCTATTCTCATACATCTGCTTATCTACGTTAAAGTAAATCACTGTTTATGTTCCTGCCGAGGTCCGAGCGCCAAAGTTTAAACTATTGTATCAATAAATTTGTCTAATCGCTTTTCTCTTTGTGAGTCTTTAGTTTGAATGATGTTAAAGGCGGAAATACAACCGAAGAACTCTTGATTACTTCCATTCAATCAGAGGCTTGTCCGCCTCCGATGGAGCAATCGCTTCGAGCCACACCTCCTCGAAGCCCAATCATCATCCAGCGTTCACCTTAAACAGCAACTCCAAATCATCTCTCGGCCTGCTTTTTGGCAAGCGCAAGAACCATTGCACTAATGTCGTATTTCGCTTCAGACATTCCCCTTTGCAAGCCTTTCAGTTCCAAGTATCATCCTGAGACTGACCATCTCTATTCATGCACCTTACCATACACCTCACCCCATCTCCCCATTCATCTCACTCAACTTTGGTAGGCCTTCGCGGCAACCGGCCCTGTTTGGTAGGCCTTCGCAATCCGGCCCTGTTTGACGCACCGGCCTCGACCTCGGCAATTTTTGGGGGAAAATATCCCTATTCTCATACGCCTGCTTATGCATATTAAAGTATAATTCAGCGTGAATTTTTCCTGCCGAGGTCTGAGCGCCAAACTCTTAAAATATTGTATCAATAAAATTCTTCTAATTGCCATTTCTTTCTGTGTGAGTTTTTCAGATTGAAATGCAGCTTAAGCGAAAATTCAGACTGAAGAAACACTATTGCCTACCTCCATCAATCAGGGACTCATCCGCCTCCGACGCAAGCCAATCAGCTTTGAACTGCTCCTCCTCGAAGCCAATCAGGATCCTGGGTCCATCTTAAAAGAACTCCACATCCTCATCTCAGCCTTCTGCTCAGCGAGCAAGCGGTGGCATGCCGCGTCTGGTTTGGATTCTGATGACTGGATTCAACCCACCTCCATCCCCTTCTCCACCATCGTAGCAAGCTTCGCCTGGCTTTCCTACGGTCCTCCTTCAACCTCGTCCCTATCAGAGTGTAATTCCTCCTGGACTCTTATGGAATTCCCAGTCACTCCTTAAAACGGTCCGGCAGAAGACCGCCATGCTGAGCCTGGTTCTGCCAGAGGTTTCTTCCCAAAGGGGAGTTTTTCCTCTCCACAGTCGCTTCATGCTTGCTCATCATGGACAGTTCATGCAAACCTGTGTTTATCAAGTTGGACATCTAGCTCAAACAGATCATCATATGGACTGAACAAACTTTATGTATCTCCACTCCACCACCAGTTTCAGACCTGGGGGGAAATATCCCTATTCTCATACGCCTGCTTATGCATATTGAAGTATAATTCAGCGTGAATTTTTCCTGCCGAGGTCTGAGCGCCAAACTCTTAAAATATTGTATCAATAAAATTCTTCTAATTGCCTTTTCTTTCTGTGTGCGTTTTTCAGATTGAAATACTTCTGTTCAGAAAACTAAAATAGACGTTTTGTTAAATACACATTCACACATGCACAGATATTTAAGGTTGACTCATTTGATATGTTAAACAGTATTTATGTTCTACAGTTGATAGTTTGATGCCTGATTTATATTTTTAAAAAGAAAATACAAAACAAAACTGTAATCATGGCAATGCAAGATTTGCTTCTGTTTAATTAACTCTTCTGTGAATTGACCAGGTGGGAGAGATGGAGTCTGTGTTGGAGCTGCTGCTGGAGACGCTGTCCGCTCTGAGCGACGACAGTTTAAGTCAATTTTGGAAGCAGTACCTGGACCGAGAACGTTCCTTAAGTTCTGCCGGTATCACAGATGTGAAAGGAGAACCCTTCCCACTGTCTGCTGTGAAGACTGAGCTGGAGATCTTAGCAGTCTTATTGTTGCAGCGTGAGGGAAAACAGGCTGTGGACGTTACTGAAAGTGTTTTAACAGCCATTAACGAAACACATCTGGTCCAAAGGCTTTGGGATCTATGCATCATGAAATCTCCTTTTAGTGAGTAATTTTTTTTCCCCCAAATTTCACCTTATTTATTTAGGTAAATGTCATTGCGACAAGGTCAGATATTTAAGAATGCCCTGATCTAAAGACAGATACAGAACTACAACATGTTAAAACAGATTCTAGCCTTTTTAGATGAAATAATCAATCTGGATCAAAACCAATTAATTAAATAAATCAACTGGAAATAAAATAAGACAGTAGCAATTAAAGGTCTCACAGGTTCTGTTTGTTAGCTCAGGATGAGGCATATTTTAATGTGGATCTCTTTATATTGTGGTTCTTTAAGCTGCTTTAATTTTCTTCCATTCAGAAAACCCTGATGATCATCTGCCAGCGCTGCTCCACAAAGTGAGTAAAGTCTCTGAGTCCCCTTGACTTCAGCATGCTGCTTGTTTCTATTCTACGTTTCATGGGTCAGACGTAGGACTGTGAAACATCTGAGTAAAACTTAACATGATCTGGACTCACTTTGTTGAGTTATGGAAATGTAAGCACACCCCCATGTTCAAGCCATTTGTAGAACCCTGTAGCTGCATTAACTCTTTGCGGGGATCAGTCTCTGACATCACTGGAGGAGGACCCACGTTTCTTTCCAGCGTTGCTTTGGTCGTTTAGGTTTGAAGAAATTAGTCCCTCCACAACTCAGCTGATGAAAGACCTGATAACTGCAGGGTGACCATGTCAGAAAAACAAGCCAGGATCATCACCCACCCAACCACCACCATGCTTGACAGTATCAGGATTTCTGCTTTCTGTGTTTTCTTTCAACATGGTGCTGATGAGCATTTTAGACAAACATCTCCAGAACTCTGGTCTCCTCCGTTGTCCCAGAAGTCTGGTCCTTCCTCCAGGTGCAGCTCTGCTGACCTCAGTCCTGCTGCCATCTTGGTTCAGGAGAGAAGAGACTTTCTCCTTCAAGCCTTCCAAGCAGCCAGACTGGTTCAGGGTCATGACCTTTGACCTTTAACCTGCTACCTGAGTACTGTAGAGTCTAAGGTGGAGCTCCTGGTTAATAATCATTTCTCTGAGCTTCCCACTCTGATCTTGGGCTAAATCTGCTGGACGTCCATCCTGGAAGCTTGGAAGCTGTTGAGACGTTCTCATCCTGGGAATAATGTTTCTCTCTGCAGGATGACGGCCTAAAATGGCTTGTAGATGACCTTTGAACCCTCCCCAGGTTGATGGGCAGCAAGCAGCTCCTGCTTTGAGGTGATTGTACCTCTGTAAGGGAGAGGGACTGGTTGGTGGCTGTGGTTCCAATAGAGTCACTCACAGGAAGGCAATAAAGGAACGCTGGAAGGTCCTCTCACACTGGAGGAGTCAGGAATATATAGAGCAGCCAACAGGTGCAGCAGCACCACTAGTTAGAGTCACAGGTGCATGAAGTCAGGGAGTGATTGCCAGAGCAGCACAGGGAGCAGAGAGTGACATCAGCCGCAGAAACACACGTTACACCCTGGATGCTTCAGAGCAGCAAACTGAGAAAACTCCTGCTGTAGTGAAACAGGACGGTGGACTTTACATTATCCTATGATAGTAAATAATTCAGAACTTTAAAGTTATCATAGGGTTTCCATAGATTAGTGCTGAATAATTAATGTAATTAAATTTAACAGATTGTAAATATGTAGATACATTACTGAGCTGCTGGTGGATTTTTAGGTAATATGAGCTAAAAATTTCATTAAAGTTATTATCATCAAACGATTCCAGTCTCAAATGAGACCCCCCCCCCCCCCCCCACACACACACACACACATTTTTAAAGGTCCTCATAACATTACATGTTAAGCTGTAATTCTGGATGAATTCTCCTTAAACAGGCGTCTTATTATTTCAGGCAGCAACGATGGCAGCTGTGAAGGAGCTGCTTTTGGAAACACTGACTAATTTGAATCCTGTAGTCCTTGAAAAGTTCAAGATCTTCTTGAAGTTCACGGTCTTCCAGAAGAAATTACCAGAGATCCCATGGAGTGATCTGCAAGGGGCCGACTGTAGATCAACAATGAATCTGATGTTGGCCACATACGGTCAGCGGTGTTTGGAGGTGACCAGTCAGGTTCTAACAGACATGAATCAGACCGATCTGTTGCAGTATCTGCCAGAGAAGAGCGATGGAGCTGAAGGTAAGCTGAACTACGCTCCTCGTTAATTCAGAGCACTGATTTCCAACGTATCATCCATGCCAGCGTGGGCTTAAACCAACAGGAATAATCTGTTCTGGGTGAAGCAGGAGCTCCTCTTCTCCACTAACTGGGTTGATGAAGTGCTGCAGACCTTCTGGTGGTTCCTTCTTTATTTTCCAGCTTCAGTTCTAAAAAAGACACAGAAGGAAAATACTCAGAAGCAATCTGCTTTGTTTTCCATCACATTTGCCTCTTTTTCTCTTCCACAGTATTGATATTCAGCCTTTTTTCCTCATGTTTACTGGAAACACTGATTACAACAAACCTAGATGAGATTTATGAGTAAAATTCATTATTGTCAAAAATGGACCAAATCAGATGTTTTACAGTCTGGACAACACAGAACCAACTAGCTAAGATCAGTCGGTGTTTAAGGTCTGCTGACAGACTGATCTACTTCTGCTTTACTAGCGGAACTAGATCAGTGGGATCTGAGAAAAGATTAATTTCTATCTGAGTGGGATTAGCACACATATCTGAACATCAGGGTTTCTGACTAAATGGGCTCCAAGCATCGCCTCAACTTTACATTTAAAAGAAAACAGGTCCCTTAAAAAGTAAAAACAGCAGCTTATTGGTTATTTAACATTCTGTTGACACGCCTTCTCACCAACTGGCCTCAATGGTCCAAGAGGAGCAGCTTCAACCTCCAATGCTGCCTCCTTTGTTTTAGCTGGAAGCTTTAGTATCCCTGTGGTTAGTCTTCTGTAGAAACTATATTGTTCAGACATTTATATTGACATTCAAGTTATCATCAAATATTTTTCCCCTCAGAAAAACTTTCTCTGGAAGAACTTTGGCCTGGACTGATCGACAAAGTGAGTAATCTGTGACATCAAACACAGCAACTTTCATCAAATGCTTGAAGGTCTAAAATGTGCTCAGCATGAAAAAATGCTACATTATACACATTGTGTTCATTTTACTCCATGATTACAAATTAAAGCTGCATTCATTAAGCTGGCAAAAAGATCATATAAGCAGTTTAAAGCCCCAGGGAGTAAGTTTTACAGCCTTTAAATTAGTGGTGAGTTAAATGAATTACAAACTATCTTGTTGTTAACAGCGTAATAACTACTACAGAATCTGTGGAGTGTCACAAATGTGACAAAGTAAACATGTCCTCCATGTATTAGCTACTGCTAATAGCTAATTGCTACGGTCATCGTGTGAAATGGTTTTTAGCACAGTTGCCAAGTCCGTTTATTATCAATGACTTTGGTCTTATTTTTTTCTAAAGTCGGTTGTAAATTCGTTGAGTTATGTTTTTTTGGTCTTGTTTCTGAATGAGAAGCTACAGATTTGCGCTCTAAAATTAGCTCTACAGACTCCATGAACCAGCTCAAATAACCCTCCGGCCTTCTGCATAAGCACATATTCCTGAGAGGCAGACAAACAAACCAGCCGTCTCTGCTAGGAGGACAGAGTAGCTGCTGGAACACAATGCCCTATTTTTAAGATAAAGACACAAATTAACAGTTATATTTAATTGACATACCTGCCCAGCAGAAAGCTGCAACCTCTACATCCGTTTTGAATCCCCGCTCCCTCATGAATTATAATAATAGCTGCGCCGATGTAGACTCTAGTTTTCTCCTGGTTATTACATCTTTTAAGAATATGGATGGGTCTCCATTTCAACAGAAAAGGGCAAATAGAATGATCTACGGCCATCTTTGCTATTTTTATGCTCTTTCACTGACATGTCTTCGTATAGAAGACAGATAGGGAAAATTCATAGGCTAACAGGTTTGTCCCCTTTTGGCTGCTGTAATTAAAAATGGCAACACTACAGACCATACAGACTAGGATAGGAGACCCAAACCCTTGAGATAAGGGATCCTAGAGCATCCTAAAGCTATCAAGAGATCTAAATTTTCAGCCACATTGGCAGAATTCTCTCTAAATGAGACTTCAACCATTAAATTATTAGTCCTGGAGGAGCAGTGTGGCTTTAGTTCTGGTTGTGGACCAGATCTTTTCTTTTACAGAATTGATGAGGACTTCAAGAGAGTTTAGTTGATAAGACCTGTGCCAAGGTTTTATTTTGGGGTGTTGCAGGAGAAAAGGTTAGCTCTCGTACTTTTAAAAGTTATGTGGTCCTTGTAAACCTTGTTTACCTTGTAAACCCAATAAATAATTTCGAACATCTGCTGAATATTGTGGCAGAATGATAAAATTTTAAGAATCTGTATAAAAGCAAGTTCCTGTTGAAGTATAACAGGACTTCTCATCACACATTATGTTTAGGGTGCTTGGGAACAGGATCTGAACATAGAGAAGAGGTTTTATCGTGTGGAAACCTTGGGATCATGTGGTTCTGAAGTCATGACCACTGGAACGGTCCACAGCTGGGATGAGAATCAGCTTCTAATACGATGGTTCTCAACTGGAAAAAGGAGGATTCGTCCCTCTGAGGGACGGGTGAGACCTCAGCCTGACTGAACCCTGATAAAGTGAGAAGCTGATGAATTTGGCTCCAGCCACTCTATTGAGGAAGGTTCTTAAATCTGGATCTCATTCATTCGGTTCTCCTGATCAAACCCTTGGAACGTAGACAGATGTGAATCAACTTCTTCACCGTTTGGACCAGCGGTTTTATTCAGATAAGAAATACCTTTATTGTCCCACAATGGGAAAATTCAGGCAAGATATCCAGAGGATTTCTTTGTCAACTCAATCCCTGCTAGGTGCTTATTGCTGTGAACAACAACCCCACATCATCATTCCTCCACTATCCTGCTTGACAGTCGGTATAAGCTGATGTTGCTGTTTCCAGTGAAGATTTGTAGCAGTTTGATAAGATTTCTGCTGGTGAATAATCCACCTGTCTTTAGAATAATTAGCTTTATTTAATAGTTTAGAAAGTACGCTGTAACCCTTCCCAATAGAAGCAACAACTGGCTCTCTCACCTGACCGATAAAAGTAGAAACTGTATTCTGTATTTTACTCAGAGTTTTATGTTTGTTTAATTATGATGAATAGCTGTACACTTTTAAATATACACTTATTTTATTCCTCTGGTCCTTAAAGAAAAAAATGATATCTTCACCAGACAGAACATTTTATAGGTAATTATATAAATTGTCATGGTGCAGTTTTAGCCTGCCTGTCTCCCCATGAACTTACCAGCTCTTTCCACCTCTCAAGCAGCTCAGCTCTCACTCCACCTCCTCATTAGTTCTACCTGCCGTTCCTAATTATCCCGGACTTAGTACACCTGCCAACACCTCTACGTAAACCTCCCTCAGTCTGCTCTTCCCCGCCGGATTGTCTTCATCCAAACCTCGTCCTGCCTTGTGCTTCTCACGTCTGCCTGCCAGAGTTCCCCTCGTCGTCGACGCCCGCCTGCATGTTCTCTCTCTGCTGTGCTGCTGGTTCTGCTGCTACTCCAGCGCTCCAACAACTCTCTCTACTGTGCTGCCAGTTAACCTCATACCCCGGCGTTCTCAGAACCCGCTCTGCTGCTGAGCTTCCGGCTCCTCCTGGACCTCAGCTCTCTCACGCCTGCCCTGTATGCTCCTTGGCTCTCAGCGTCTCCCTGGGTCTACATCACCCGCAGTCCTTCAGCTCCCGCCATCTACATCCTTCTGCCCCAGCTCAGTTAAGACTCTGGTTCTCATCCTCCACAATCCATCAACCTTCAATGAACTCTTTAAAACGAAACTCTATGTGCAGCTGAATTTGGGTTCAAACTCCACATACTTTGACATAAATATTATTGGCATTTTATTGATTTTCATCTTTTACTAATCATTACTGTCACGCTGGGAGAGGGAACAGCTTTTTCTTTAAGCTCTTTTTTAATTGAGATTTTTCTCTTTTTATCTCTTTTATATGATAGATTCATGAATCTGACATTTCTAAGGTTTTGATTCTGTTCAAAAGTCCACCTTAGGGTTAAAAGACATTGGAATAGCTTCTTGTTAGATTAGGATCTAGATCTCTTCCTTCTGGTTGTATCCTAAGATCCCAGAGCGGAGAGGAACCAGGTGTTGGGTCTTTGTAGCCGGCTTGATGTTCCCAGCAACCCAGGAAGGAAGGCCTAGGGTTCAGGGTTCAGGTTCAGGGTAGACTCTCCTGAGATCAGCATAAAAATGGATCAAGAGCAAATGTGAAAACCTGCAACTTAAGCAAAAAAACGTGATGGTCATTAAATATTTCCTTTTTATTACCAGGTAGAAGCCATGGAGTCTGTTTTAGAGCTGCTGTTGGAAACCCTCGGTGGTCTAAATGAAGGAGAGCAGCGTTTATTCATCGACTGGGTTTTTAAGAAAACTTTGTTGATTGAGGATCGTTTTCTGTATCAGCTTCACATTAATAGAAGATTTTTAGACCTGCAGGCTGCTGTGTTTGAAATGGTGCAGCAGACCGGCCTGAAGTCTGTGGAGACAACCAAGAAATTTTTAATGGAGATAAAAAGGCCAGATCTACAGCAAAGGATTGAAACGTGCAGCAAAAGTCAGGAAAGTAAGATGATAAAGATTGAACATGTTAATATATTATGTGACCTTCTCATTTTGATTTTAATTACTAATATCTTTGTTGTTTTCCTCAGAGAAGCTCTCAGTGGACGAGCGACGCTCTGCTGTCGTGCACAAAGTGAGGGTTCTCATTTCACTCCAATTAGGTTGATGTCTTTAGCAATAATGAGATCTTGAAGTTTAAAAAGGGACTAAAGTTTGTTTATAATTTGGCAAATAAAGAAAGAAAATACAACTGAAATAAAATAAATAATTTCGAACATCTGCTGAATATTGTGGCAGAATGATAAAATTTTAAGAATCTGTATAAAACCATAAGAACATTTCTGAATATGTTGATGTTTCAGGTGGCTCTGATGGCAGCTTTCAAACAGCTTCTCACAGACATCCTGAGTGATTTGAAAAAACAGGAGATTAAGGACTTCAAGAAGTTAGTGAAATCAATCCTATCCCCCTCTGACTATGACCCGTACCGTTCTCTTTTGAGTTTGGAACCTGTCCCAGCTACAGTCAATAGGATGATGAAGACGTTTGGTCTGCGGTCTCTGGATGTTTCCATTGAGTTTTTAAGGGACATTAACAGGAGCGATCTGGTAAAGAGGCTCCTGGAGAACAGCTCAGGACTCAAAGGTAAATAAAACAAATCTAAATCTGTATTCTGTCTTCACCAACGAGCCGTCCGTAGAGTTCTTCCTGTAGCTTGTTGCAAAAGGACCTCGGCCTTCCTTAGGATGGGAGAACATCTTTTCCTGAAGGTCCTGAGTTGATTAACCACCTTCACCAGATGTTCCTAGTTCACCTTCACTACTCGTCTGGGTTTATCTGGTCGAGGTCAAACACCAGTTTCCCATTTCTCCTGGACCTCTGTGTTTCTGTTTGCCGTTTCCTTTGCCATTCATTTCCCAGATGTTATCTCTGTATCCTGTTCTGTCACAACTGAACTGCTGTTTGAAGCATCACCATCTCCAGGCCCCTGCCCTCCCTCACCACACGGCTCATAAGGCACCCAGCCTGCTCATTAATCCCTGTGGGTCTACATTGTGGTGCTCCCTGTTGCTCCTTTGGGGTGAGCCTATTTAGGCAACAGAAACAGGGCTGGACCACCAGGTCCAGGCTGAAAGCTCTCCCCCAGGACCAGCTGGTCCTCAGGCTTCTCTGCTCTGATCAAATTCTCTTATTTTGTGTGATTTTGCAGCATAAAGGGAATAATGAATAACTCACAGCCTGCTGTGAGAGGGAAGGAGGACTAACGGTGTGTAAGGGGTGGGCGGGGGGTCCTTCAGGATGCTGGAGAACCATTTCCTGCATCTGGAGGTCTACATGTCCATGGTGGAGGTTGCGCTCCTTCCCACAGTCCTCTGTGGGACTCCAGGTGTTCCACCTCCTGCCTGTAGTCGGACTCGTTGTTTCAGATCAGTTGAATCAAATACTACTCCATTACTCTGTCGTTTAAATAATTCTAACTCATGTTTCATGTTTTTCTTCTGTTATTCAATAATGAAAATGAATTAAAAATCCTACAGAAGACAATGTTTTTGTTTTCTTTGTCAGGAAAAGTGTCCGTTGATGAATATCTGAGAGCAGACGTGTTAAACAGAGTAAGTGGGATATTCTACTACCTGCTTTATTTCTTCTCAGAGGAATTCAGTCAAATTCAAACCATGCTCTGGGTTTGAGATGCACCAAGACAATCAGAGATGAGCAGCATTATAACAGAGATAAACCAACCCTGACAATACCATAAATCTGATCCAAAGTTTTCCTTGAACTGAGTGGATGAGAAAAGCTGGAGGCTCCTTGCACACTTTCTACATTTCAGAGATAAAAACAAAAAACACAAAATAGAAGAAATAGAAGGAATAGATTACGGTTCCAATTATTCCCAGTTTAAGAAAAAAAAAACATGCAAACAAAAAGTTATCTCATCACTCCTGAGAAAAATGGATTTGCTCAACAAGTTTTTTTAAATGTTTCAGGTGCCAGCAAAGGTTGCTCTAAAAGATACTCTTCTGAAGATGACGAATGACCTGGATGTCAGGACATTTAAATGGTTGCTGCAGTTCACATGTTTCCAGAAAGGCCTCCCAGACATCCTAAACAGCAGGCGGAGGTCCAGGTCCTGGTTTGGAAGAAGTTTGGTGGATCTGGGAGGAGGAGGACTGAATCCACCAGACTTGGTGGATCAGATGGTACAGAGACTTGGCCAAGAGTCTGTGGACGTAGCCAGGGAGGTTCTGACGGACATGAAGAGGACGGATGTGGTACAGAAGCTGACAGGAAGCAGCTTAGGATCAAAAGGTTGGTGCTATGAAGAATTAAGATTATGAAGAATTAAGATTATGTTTTAAAAGTTAACTTTCAAAATGTTGTTCTCTCTTTTCTTCAGAGGAGCTACAGTCTCTGTTGCTCCAGAAAGTAAGTATGATCACATCAACACATCTTTACTTCCTCAGACTTTCAGCTGTATAATCTACATAACACCCAGAAACATTTAGAGATCACACTGATGCATTTTGGGAAAACACCAAAAAAATGACAGCGGACAGGAAGGCAACGTGAGGAAGAGTAGAAAACTTTAACCAAATAAAACAGTGTTATACCAGAAACCTGTTTGATTATGAATATTATTATTAATTATAATTTGCTATTATAATTTAATAATAGATCATTCAAACTGAAATGTTTTCTATCACAAATATAATTCAAAAGGTTGTGATCCAAGGGCTATAAGCCTGTAATGATTAACACTAACAATGCATTTATTAATTAGCTGTTATGAACTTATTTATGCTGGAAAAGTGTGATCTGACCAGTTGTTGACCAATTAGACTTATCCAGCAAACGTTGATAACTCGAATTATAATTGCAATTGGAGTTTTAACCTTACTACTTTATCACAAACCAATGAAAATGTCTCAGTTGATTTCATTTGTTAACTCAAAAGAAGGTACTTCTTTTGCTCTTAGAGACAATTTCTGGACCTTCTGGACCAAAATAACCACAAACAATTACTATTTCACACGTTATTATTTATTAAACTAATAATTCCCTGTTACAGCATTTATCCTTCTTAATAAAACACTAGGAAACACTATTCGCTACTCAAAGAACATGCCAAAGAGAATAAATGAAAATAAAACAAGTCAAAAATGGATTAAATGAGAGATAGCAATTCTTAATTCAATTCACAGTTGTTTAACGTCACATTCGATTAGTCTGCACTTTGACATAGCAGCGTTGAAAGACAAAATAGCCCTGAGATAACACAACTGCAGTACCAAAAATAGACCTGAAGCCAGACGGGGAACGCCTCTGTACCGCACAACTAGTCTCTAGCACTCATGCACCGTGGGATTTACCTGTCATTGAACTTGAAATAATCCCAGAATTATATCCAATAAAGTTTTCTTGCATGTATAAATAGAGCCGAGTACTATGGCAAAAGCGGTAATATTCCATTGGTGGAATAAACCTGTTGGGCTCTCTTTGGCATAAAGTAAGCAATTCTTGATTCAACCTTCATGTCTCATCCTGTCCACGCCTCCTTTTATCCCTGTACAGGTTTCACTGTTGCTGGAAATATTCAGCACACCCCTCTAAAGAAATACCTCGTTATTTTTTATGTGTCTTGTCTGGCTGTGTAACATTAAGAATTGCTATCTTGATGCCAGGGAAAGCCCAAAGATTTCATTTCCCAACTAGAATATTACTGCTTTTGTCTAATAACACAGGCTTGGGACGATTTAGGATTTACTGTAAAATACCTGACCTGTCGGTCATCTCCCTTTGAAAAGCTCCCGTTACAAATAACACAGCATAGTTACAACTTGTACTGGCGATTAACGATTAAGGCCAAGCGACTAATGATTAAGGCTGGGGCCAGTTTAACAATAATTGCTCTGGGCAATCTGAACCGGCTAATCAGCTCCTCATCATCATGTTCCAGCAGGATCTCTGAAAAATACTCCCTCAACATTCTTCCATCAGCGATGTCCTCCAGCAGTGCCGACGCAGCCATCCTTCCACATTTACGCGCAACTTTTAACTTTTATTTATTGACACGTGTGATTATCTCCACCTTGTCCGCTCTAAGAACCATCAAACCGGACCTATTTGGAGTTAATCTGCTGATTTGTCAGTTTTCTTTTTCTGTAAGAGTGAAAGTGTTCCTAAAATTCTTTATATATATTTGATGTGCATCAGCTCACAGAGAATAGCCTGTGTTGTGTCATTGACTTTGCAGCAATCCCTCATACCAAGCATGCATGAGGGAACAGTGGACAGGAAAATTCCCCTTTAACAGTGAGAAAATTTGGCTGTTATATAAATTAATTACACATAGACTGAAACATTTCAAGCCTTTATTTCTTGTAATTCTGATAATTCTGGCTACAGAGACTGAAAACGCAAATCAGTGTCTCATATTATTAGAGTATTGTGAAAAAGGGTTAGGGTTAGGTCTCTCAGTTTGGCTCCATAGGGCGACACCTTCATGGAGAAGACAGCTGACTAGACATAGGTCCAGAAGACAGGCACTGATCTCCTCCACAAGGGGGGGAACCCACAATCACAGAAGGTCGTTGCTAAAGAACCAGATGCTCACAGGGTGCTGCATCCATGCATATTCATAGAAAGTTGAGTGGAAGGAAAAAGTGTAGTAGGAAAAGGTGCTCCGGCAACCGAGAGAACAGCAGCCTGGAAGGGAAGGTCTACCAAAGTTCAGTCAGGAATTTAAAGGAGCTTTGCAAGGAATTGACTGAGACTGGATCAGTACACCAAGAACCACAATCCACAGACAGACCCTATAAGTATCTTACCTGGTCTAAGGAGAAATAGAACCAAACTGTTGCTTGGTGGTCCAAAGTCCTCTTTTCAGATGAAACTAAAGTTTTCATTTGATTTGGGAAAACAAGGTCCCAGAATCTGGAGGAAGAGAGTGGAGAGGCACATAATCCACGTTGCTTTAAGTCCAGTCTGAAGTTTCCTCAATCAATGATGGTTTGGGGCACCATGTCATCTACTGGTTCTGGTCCACTGGGTTTTCTGAAGTCCAGATGCTGGTTTTATTTTCCAACAGGACTTGGTACCAAAAGCTGGTCCAATGGCCAGGGTGGTTCTGTGCTTAATTGAGAAAAAAATGGGCCTGACCAGAACCCCTTAGAGAATCTAAGGAGTATTGTCCAGATTAAGATGAGACACCAGAACCAATGGTCCAGATGACCTGAAGGCTGCTATCAAAGCAACCTGGGCTTCCAGAACACCTCAGCAGAATCACAATTCTTGTAAAAGGAGCTCAGACCTGGTACTCGGGGCAATATTACAAGAAATTAAGGCTTGAAATATTTCTCTCTATGTGTAATTAATTTATACATGAGTCTAACTTCATGAGAAAAGAGACAAAAACATGGATCTTTACACAATATTGAAATTTTTGGAGCAATAGCTGTGACGAATAAGGGCGGACCCAAAGACAACCCGAGACAGGTCAGTGGCTCTTGAGCCGATTTTATTGAAAAAACAGGGAAGCGGAGGCTTTCGGGACGTGCTGCTCGTGCTTACGGGCCGACAACTCCTGGGGGGATAGAGACGGGTTAGTGACCAGTGGAGGCGATAGAGAGGATGAGCTGAAGGTTTGGTCACTAACCTGATGGGGAGATGACTTCTTTAGGAGTCCTTGCTCCAAAGCGTGTCGGAAGCCGAGCGACAGGGAAATCCGGGGGGCGTCGTCCAGGGGCAGTCTGAGTTCGGTCACGGGGAAGGCCAATACGTCCAGGCGACAAATCCAAGGGGAAATCCAAAGAAGGGTCCGAGTCCAGTTCCAAGATCCAGTTTCCAGAGAGCACAGATTGATTAAGGGACAGGCAGGTTCCAGTACTCACGGGCTAGCGGGGTCAAAAACACAGGAGGGCAATCCGGGGTCCAGAGGCTGACACAGCAGGGCTCAGGCGGGCAGACAGAATCCAGGAGAGGGCTAGGCTGGCTCAGAGATGAAGGCAAAGACAGGTCGGGCAACAGACAGGCAGGCAGTTTGATAATAATTGCTGGAAGTTCTCACCGGTTGGCTCGAGACGTTCTGGCACTGGAGGCTGCGAGGCGCAGGGCTTATAAGCCGGTAGAGGTGGAGGCAGCGCAGGTGCGTTGATTGCAATTAGCAGCCCCAGTGCCAGAAACGTTACAGAGCCCCCCCCTCAAGGGCGGATTCCAGACGCCCTAGGCTGGTCCGAGTGGGCTCTGTGGAAATCCCTAATGAGGGACTTGTCCAGGATGAATCGGGATGGGACCCACTGACGCTCCTCTGGCCCATAGCCCTCCCAGTCAATTAGGTACTGGGTACCCCTGCCCCTCTTTCGAGACCTCAGGATGCGCTTAACAGTGTAGGCTGGGGAGCCATCCACAAACCGGGTAGGCGGTGGGGATGTGGCGGCAGGAGCAAGGTTCGAGGTCTTGACAGGTTTAACCTGAGAGACATGGAACGTGGGGTGGACCTTCATCGATGAGGGCAAGTGGAGACGAACCGCCACCGGGTTCACCACGTTGGAGATCGAGAACGGCCCAATAAACCGAGGTGCCAGTTTCTTGTTCTCAACCTTGAGCGGCAGGTTCCTTGTGGAGAGCCACACTCTATCTCCCACCCGGTAGTTGGGTGCTGGGACTCGATGGCGATTGGCAGCCCGGGCCTGTTTCTGGGTGGAGGTGAGAATTGCTCTTCTAGCTCTTCTCCAGGCCCGCTGACACCTGAGGGCTGACAGACGGGCAGACGGAACCCTGGACTCCACCTGCTCAATGGAGAACACGGGTGGCTGGTAACCATAAACCACATAAAAAGGGGACAGACCAGTGGAGTTGGAAGGGGTAGCATTGATGGCATGCTCAACCCAGGGAAGGTTCTGGGACCACTTGGAAGGGTCGGACTGGCAAAAGAGGCGGAGCTTAGTCTCGACCTCTTGGTTAACCCTCTCCGTCTGGCCATCTGTTTGGGGATGGAAACCAGAGGACAGACTAACAGAAATGCCCAACATGGCACAAAACTCCCGCCAGTAGCGGGCCACAAACTGGGGGCCCCTGTCTGACACTATGTCAGTGGGCAGGCCATGTAGCCTGAAAACCTCCTTTGCCAAGATTATCCCCATCTCCTTGGCGGAGGGGAGCTTGGGCAAAGGAACTAGATGGACCATTTTTGAGAACCGGTCTACGATGGTGAGGATTACTGAGTTGCCCTCGGAAGGTGGTAGACCAGAGACAAAGTCCATAGAGAGGCAGGACCAGGGCCGAGAGGGAACAGGCAGCGGGTGAAGCAGACCAGAGGGAGGCCGCCTAGAAACCTTTGCCTGGTTGCAGAGGGAGCAGGCAGCGACATACGCCTTGACGTCCTTGGCCAAGGTGGGCCACCAAAACTGGGAACGGACCAGAAGGAGGGATTTGGTGAAGCCAGGGTGGCAGTAAAGGCGAGAAGCGTGGCAGAAATCCAGAACCTTCTGCCTGAGGGGGTCAGGGACAAAGAGTCTGTCTTTAGGGCAGGCTTCGGGGACGTGTGTGGTCTCCAGAGCAGCCCTGACCTCCTTCTCCAGACCAAGCCGGGTGATAGCGCACCTTACGGATTCAGGAAGGATATACTCCGATGGCTGGTCACGACTCTCCTCCTCCGCCTCGAACACTCTGGAGAGGGCATCTGGCTTAGTGTTCTTAGATCCTGGTCTGTAGGAGAGGGAAAAGTTAAAGCGATCGAAGAACAGGGCCCACCTGGCTTGTCTAGGGTTTAGCCTCTTGGCGGTCTTGAGGTACTCCAGGTTCTTGTGGTCCGTCCAAACCAGGAAGGGGAGTTTGGCGCCCTCCAGCCAGTGTCTCCATTCCTCAAGCGCCAACTTCACCGCCAAGAGTTCCCGATTTCCCACGTCATAATTGCGCTCTGCAGGGGATAACTTTCTAGAGAAGAAAGCACATGGGTGAATGAGACCATCCAAGGCCTTCTGGCTGAGAACAGCCCCGACCCCTGAGCTAGAAGCATCCACCTCCACAATGAATTGTCTCTCCGGGTCGGGGGAAACTAGGATCGGGGCAGAGGTAAACAGCTCCTTGAGAAGTTTAAAAGCACTATCTGCCTCTTCATTCCATGCAAACTTAATCTTGCTTGATGTAAGAGCATGGAGCGGGGCCGCAACCTGGCTGAAGTTACGGATGAACCGTCTATAGAAATTGGCAAACCCCAAAAACCTCTGGAGCTGCTTTCTGTCATTTGGAGCGGGCCATTCGTTGACTGCGCGGACTTTGGTCGGGTCCATGGACACCCGACCGGGGGTTATAATGAAACCCAGGAAGGAAGTGGAGGTTGTGTGAAACTCACACTTCTCTGCCTTGACATAGAGTTGGTTTTGTAACAGACGGAGCAGAACGGAGCGGACATGTTGCTTATGGAGGGTGAGGTTCTTAGAGTACACGAGAATGTCGTCTAGGTAGACAAACACAAAACGTCCTATCATGTCTCTAAGGACCTCGTTGACTAAGTTTTGGAAGACAGCCGGAGCGTTGGTGAGACCGAAAGGCATTACCAAGTATTCATAATGACCAGTGGGGGTGTTAAAAGCGGTCTTCCACTCATCGCCCTCCCTTATTCGAACCAGATGGTAGGCATTTCTCAGATCCAGCTTGGTGAAAATCTTGGCCTCCTGGACCTGGTCAAACGCCGTGTTCATGAGGGGAATGGGGTAACGGTTCTTTACAGAGATGTCGTTTAGGCCCCTATAGTCTATGCACGGGCGGAGCGAGCCATCTTTCTTCCCCACAAAGAAGAAGCCTGCCCCTGCAGGTGAGGAAGAGGGGCGAATAATGCCTGCTCTTAAGGACTCATTAATGTAGTCCTGCATGGCTTGGGACTCAGGAGGGGACAATGAATAGAGGCGACCTCTGGGTGGGGTGGTCCCAGACAGCAGGTCGATCGCACAGTCAAACGGGCGATGAGGAGGGAGACTCGTGGCCTTAGATTTATTAAAAACCTCCCTTAAATCATGGTATTCAGACGGAACCTTGGACAGATCAGGATAATAATCGTCTGCCTTACCCTCAGATGAAGGGGGATGCTGGGCGGAGAACAGACACGATTCAGAGCAGGACGGGGCCCACCCCATCACTTCGACCCGCCGCCAATCAACCTGGGGGTTGTGTCTCCGGAGCCAAGTGGCACCCAAAATCACTGGAACCTGTGGGGAGTCTATAATCATAAAAGTCAGCCTCTCTCTGTGATTTCCTCCCAATATTAGCTCCACTGGCTCAGAAACAAGACGAGAAATATTTAACTCATGACCATCCAGGGCAAGAACACTACGGGTAGAAGAGCCAGGGTGGAGTCGGATGTTCAGTCTTTTGGCCAGCCCTTCATCCATGAACTCTGTGTCCGCCCCTGAGTCGATGAAGACGGAGAGTCTGTGGGATTCAGTAGAAGTGGTTAGAGTGGCAGGGAATAACCGGTCTGGGGAGACAGCGAGCTTGGTGTAGCTCAGTAGAGACCTCCCCTCACCTACTGAGCTTGGTCTTTTAACGGGCAAGACCGAACGCGATGACCAGCTCCTCCACAATAGAGGCAGAGACCCTGTTGCTGCCTGCGCTGGTGCTCCTCCTTAGACAGACCAGCCTTTCCTAGCTGCATAGGTTCCGGGTCGGGCAACCTCTGAGAAACTGGAGGGGGAACGGAGGGGACAGCTGAAAAACGAGGACGGGGAGAGGAGGTTGAGCGGCGCTCTCTTCGTCGCTCCAGGAGGCGGAGATCCACCCGGGTAGTAAGTTCCTCAAGTTGCTTGAGGGATTTGGGATATTCCCGGGTGGCTAACTCATCCTTGATCCTATCATTTAAACCATGGATAAAAACATCCATGAGCGCATACTCATTCCATAAGCTCTCAGCAGCTAGCAAATGGAAATCAATAATGTAATCGGACACTGATCTCTCCCCCTGTCTCAGAGACAAGAGCCCCCTAGAGGACTCACGGCAGGGCAGCAGGGGACTGAACACTCTTGTTAATTCTCTGGAGAAGTCATAGTACGAGTGGCAAATTGAGGAGTCATTCTGCCACTCGGAAGTTCCCCAAAGTCGGGCCTTTCCCGCCAACAAAGAGATAACATACGCGACCTTAGAACGGTCGGTTGGGAAGGAGGATGGCTGTAGCTCGAATTGTATCTCACACTGTGTGAGAAATGCCCGGCACTGTTCAGGATTGCCACTAAAGAGCTCAGGCGGAGTGAGACGCGGCTCTGGCAGCGATGAGGTCACCGGACGTGACGCAGGGGCCGGGGGAGCTGTTTGCGGAAGTGGAGTCGGGGAAGTGGGTTGGCCGCGGAGGTGCGTAAGAATCTCAAAGACGCCGGCTTCTAACTGGGAAATAGACTTCTCCACTCCCGCGCGCCACTGACCATCGGGTGAAGGATCCATTTGGCCAGAACGTGCTGTGACGAATAAGGGCGGACCCAAAGACAACCCGAGACAGGTCAGTGGCTCTTGAGCCGATTTTATTGAAAAAACAGGGAAGCGGAGGCTTTCGGGACGTGCTGCTCGTGCTTACGGGCCGACAACTCCTGGGGGGATAGAGACGGGTTAGTGACCAGTGGAGGCGATAGAGAGGATGAGCTGAAGGTTTGGTCACTAACCTGATGGGGAGATGACTTCTTTAGGAGTCCTTGCTCCAAAGCGTGTCGGAAGCCGAGCGACAGGGAAATCCGGGGGGCGTCGTCCAGGGGCAGTCTGAGTTCGATCACGGGGAAGGCCAATACGTCCAGGCGACAAATCCAAGGGGAAATCCAAAGAAGGGTCCGAGTCCAGTTCCAAGATCCAGTTTCCAGAGAGCACAGATTGATTAAGGGACAGGCAGGTTCCAGTACTCACGGGCTAGCGGGGTCAAAAACACAGGAGGGCAATCCGGGGTCCAGAGGCTGACACAGCAGGGCTCAGGCGGGCAGACAGAATCCAGGAGAGGGCTAGGCTGGCTCAGAGATGAAGGCAAAGACAGGTCGGGCAACAGACAGGCAGGCAGTTTGATAATAATTGCTGGAAGTTCTCACCGGTTGGCTCGAGACGTTCTGGCACTGGAGGCTGCGAGGCGCAGGGCTTATAAGCCGGTAGAGGTGGAGGCAGCGCAGGTGCGTTGATTGCAATTAGCAGCCCCAGTGCCAGAAACGTTACAATAGCTGTGTATATTCAAATAAATACATGATATGTTTCACCCCTCAGGAAGCAAGTCTAACAGCGGTTATGGAGAAACTTCTGGAAACATTTGAAAATTTAGATGAAGCTGAGTTTGAGCGTTTTTGGGAAACCCTACAGATGACAGCCATGAAGCACAGGAGAAGAACCCCGACCTACTTTAATGAAACGAAATGGAAAGTGGCCGAGCTGATGTTGGAGCAGTTTGATGAACAAAGTTTAGACGAGGCGATGCAGATTTTAAAGCAGATAAATCGGTCTGATTTGGTACAGAAGATTCCAGTGAAAATCTCGACAAGTAAGTTAAGGGAAACCAACTTCTGATTAATGCAGTATGCTGATCACGATGGGTTATCTTTCTCTGATTAATATAAGATTTTTAAATCCGATAAATAATCAACATTTTCAATGCTTGTGGAGTTTATTTCTGAGCATTAAGCAGATTTTATTATAAACATATCATGTTTAAGATTATCCCAGATTATCAGTAATAAATGGATAAGATATTAAATTACCAGTAATATATCCAATGATTTGATCACCAGTCTGTGTCTTGACCATATGTGATTAGAAATCGCATATCGTAGTTTGCCAGCTTGTCACAATACTTTCAGAAGTGAATATTGGCAACATATTTCCTGCCAAATGGGAGCATATAATGCATCTGAAATCATAACTTCTAACAATTTAATTTAGGCATAACTAGAATGCACTTCTAGTTTAGACATTACAGTCAGGCAGTCTTGTAGACAGCTCAGGGGTCCTATCAAGTAGTGTACCGTAATGCTCTGAATATCCATTGAGCGGAGCGGCTTCGTTGCTAGCCAAAGTCGTACTTACACATTTTAACAGATTTATGAGATTGTACCACATAAAATCGGCCAGCAAGCACAACGGTAATCATATATAAGACGCATCATCAATTTTTGAGAAAATTTATGGATTTTAAGTGTGTCTTATAGTCTGAAAAATACGGTAGATTGTGCAGAACAACCCACTCTCATGGCAAATGGGACCCCGGATGAATAAGGTTTAATAAGGTTATTGTTTCTCTACAAGGACCTGTTAAACGCCTGGATGCCAAGGAAACTAAAGGAGTGATGGTAATTATTCAATCACTGAATGGTGATATTTAGACGTATCTCATCTGGGTGAAGAGTCAGAAAGTAGCATCTGATCTGTGTTCTACAGCCGGACTCCAGCTGCTGGACTGAACTTGTACCTGAGGAAAACCGGACAGATGCAGAAGCTCCAACCTACAGGTGAAATGAGCCTCATCAGCACTGCTGCACAGGAAACTGGAAACTTCAAATAAATGTTTGTGTTTTTTTTTTTTGCCTAACCATATTTCAGCTTCCAGTGTGAAGCTGGACACTTTGAATGCAGCGTCTCTGGTCTGCGTTGGGTCTGTTCAGAAAAGGTCATTTTTAAGTACCGGTTCTGCTCCTGGGACGGACACATGGAGAGGATAGAAAGCAGAGGATACATGCCTGCAGGTCCTATGATGGACATCACCCTCATTACGGGGAAGATGATGGAGGTGTTCCTGCCACACTGGATCTGTACTGGTAGGAGAACACGATGGTGGCAAACTTTTTAACATGATGGATTCAAACCTTTTCCTCTCGGTGTCTCACTGCTGTGTTTTATTCAGATGACATCCCTAAACCTTTGGACTGGTTTGCAGTCCTACACATGGACGACTGCGGAGACGCTGTGGAAAAAGTCTCTGAGGTCTCATCAGCACATGTCAAACTATCTGAACCCATTTTCTCTCCGAGAGCGGCGCTGATGAAAATTGGCTTTCCTGTGAAAATCAGCTGCAACGTGTTGATCTATCAGACCAACACAGCTTTCCTCACACTACATGTTTACCTCATCCCACGGGATCCAGCGTTACAGCAGGTAATCACAGGTCTACCAGTGTGGAGGAACACAGCTCAGACACATCAATACTTTCACTTGTTTTGTTTTTTGTTTTTACAGAAAATGGACCAGAGGGAAACTTCCAATGGATACAAAGTGATCCGAAAGCCAGACCCAGAGAAGTCCCTGAAAGTGAAAGATTATTTCATCCTCTCATCAGATCTGGATGCAGCAGAAGTTTCTCCTAAAGTAGGTTTGATGCAGCTTTAGATGTTTTTTCATCAGACTCTACATGCATCTAAAGGCCATTTTATGGTTGCACAATACGTAACACATGTATCGTCTACATCACTCTCGGTAAATGAGCTAGAAGTACCATGGGTTCAGTCAGTAATGCACTTGGTGATACTTTTTAAAATACTGTATATAATATAGTAAGATTGTACTAAACGCGTATCATCCCTGTCTTTTCTTTAGACAGGAATAAAACTCCAATATCCGAGAGGAAAGCCAAATTTCTTTGAGGTGTACGTTGAAAATGCAAACAGGAACTTCAGTCTGATGCTCAGACCCGACGGAGAGGACCAGCCAGTGTGGGAGTGTGCTGTTCGAAAAGGTCTGTTTCAGATCAGTGAATTTCAGTTAAAGTATTGACAACAAAATGCTCCTCAGAGGAACTTCACTGCTTGATTTGAGCAGCTTTGCTTCACAGAATGAGGAAGAACTCATCTGATTGGTTGGTTTTAAATTTGGGTCAATAAGAGAAGACCTGTTTACATGAACTGATTTATTTGCATTTCTGTTTCAGATGAGTATCAAAGCAGTGGCCAGGCACAAGGTGAGACAACCTGGTGGATTGTACAAAGATTTTCACATCCCTTTACAAATATAAAAACTCAATGGGGTAACTTTCTGAAACCGAATAACACAAAGTTGAGCATGACTGTGAGGTGGAAGGAAAGCGATAGATGGTTTTCACCATTTTTTTCCAAAATAACTTTTTAATTATCTTATTTGTCTATCTTTGCATCTTAGTTGTATTGTTAGTTTCAGTTGTACATGTATAGCACTTTGTTGACTGAGGGTGTTTTAAAGTGCTTTATGAATAAGGTGGGATGGTATAGTGTTTCACTGGAGAGATTATGTGACTCCAGTTTGTGCACATGAAGGCCTGAAAGAAACATTTAGGTCTCACCCGATCAGAGCATCTCCTAACACATCTTTACTGTGTCAAGTTTAGTTTATCTGTTCTGGCCAGGTTTCAATCAGATTACATCACATTAGCAACTCCCTGACCCAACTTGAACTGTATGAATAGTTAATTTATTGTAAATCCTTTATAAAGCTGGATAATCTGTCACTTTTTAACCATTTTCTCCTCAGAGAAGCAGCGTTCAGATGAGCATCTGTCTGCAATGATGCAAAGAGTGAGTAAGAGAATTTTCTAACATTTGAGGATTATTATTCTAGTCATACCAACCATTTAAACATCAGAGCCACATCACCCCCAGTTACACTCTTTAAAGCAAACACATTCATGCAAAGATACACAGAACGGTGGGCAGCTTGGGGTCAAGTGCCTTGCTCAGGGGCACGTTAACATTTGACAAGGGGAAGCCACAACCTTCTGGTTACAAGTCGACTGTTCTGCCCGCAGAGCCGCCCTCTGCTGGTAGCAGCTGTTTAAGAACAAGTCAGCATTTTATGCCGTGGAGTGATCGACGTTCTTTCTTGTAAATCTTTAGGCAGCGGCAATCACATCAGACAAGGAGATGCTTTTGAAACTGTTGAAAGATCTGAAACAACATGAGCTTAAAGATTTCAAATGGCAACTGAAGAACAGAGACGAGAGTTCAGGCATCCCAAGCATCCCAGCGAGTCGACTGGAGGAGGCAAATACTTCCGACCTGGTGGATCTGATGATGAAGACCTTCACCCAACAGGCTGTGGAGGTCACCAAAGACATTTTTAAGAAAATTAACAGGAATGATCTGGTGGAGTGGCTTTCAGACACCAGATCATGATCTGAAGGTCAGGCATCACAGGAGAAATGAACTGGTAAATTTATCTTATTTTAAATTTATTTTGAAAATGCTTTGAATAACCTGATGAATCCGCTGTGGTTCTGGAAAGATTGTTACAGTTCAGTACAGATATGTGTAAAATGATTTCTCCAGCCCTAAATTCTTTGTTTTTCTCCCAAGGGCACAGACTGAAATGTTGTAAAGGTGGCCTGGATTTGTAGTTTCCTGGGCTGGATTGGATTTTGTTGATCAAGTCGGGTGCATGTAAAGTAAAAAGCCTGCAAGTCTGTCTTGAGGGCTTTCCATCTCATCCTGGGGGATTCAGAGGAGTTTGCAGGCTACATGTAGATCCTCTGGTTGGGTGTCCTTCCAGAAGTCAGAAATACTTCCAAGGGGAGATGACCAGAAGGCCCAGTGATCATAAACCTGATCCACCTCAGCTGAATCCTTCCAGTACTTTAGAGCCTCAGCTTCACTCTGAGCTCCTGAAAGACTTTTAATCATTTACTACCCAACATCTCACCTGCCTGCATCCAGGGTTTTCTTTTAAAACGATCAAAATACTTTTATTTGGAAGTAAAAAGACTTGAGACTCACCGTGCCGCCCTGCAGGACTTTGCCATGAACCATAACGTCTGTTTCTTTAATACTTGTTTGCATTTAAAATAACATTAGAATGTCAATGACAACAATTTTCTTTTCAAATAGACCTTTCCTGCTGATGATATTAATTATGTAAATATTTTTATAACTCTTGAATATTTAAATTTTTAATACATATAAAATATTTGCGGAGTGGTTCGCAGCCGAGTGCGAAGCGGCCGGCATGAAAATCAGTGCCTCCAAATCCGAGACCATGGTCTTGAACCGGAAAAGGGTAGAGTGCCTTCTCCGGGTTGGGGAGGATGTGCTGCCCCTAGTGGAGGAGTTCAAGTATCTTGGGGTCTTCTTCACGAATGAGGGGAAGATGGAGCGGGAGATGGACAGGCGGATTGGTGCAGCGTCTGCTGTGAAGCGGGCGCTGTACCGATCCGTTGTGGTGAAGAGAGAGCTGAGCCAAAAGACGAAGCTCTCGATTTACCGGTCGATCTACGTTCCTACCCTCATCTATGGTCACGAGCTTTGGGTCGTGACCGAAAGAACGAGATCCCGGATCCAAGCGGCTGAAATGAGTTTTCTCCGTAGTGTGTCTGGGCTCTCCCTTAGAGATAGGGTGAGGAGCTCAGTCATCCGGGGAGGACTCAGAGTAGAGCCGCTGCTCCTCCACGTCCAGAGGAGCCAGTTGAGGTGGCTCGGGCATCTGGTCAGGATGCCTCCTGGACGCCTCCCTGGTGAGGTGTTCCGGGCACGTCCCACCGGGAGGAGGCCCAGGGGAAGACCCAGGACACGCTGGAGGGACCATGTCTCTCTGCTGGGAACGCCTTGGGATTCCTCCTGAGGAGCTGGCCCAAGTGGCTGGAGAGAGGGACGTCTGGGCCTCCCTACTGAAGCTGCTACCCCCGCGACCCGACCTGTATAAGAGGAAGATGGATGGATGGATAGATGGATGGAAAATATTTACTTTTTGGGTTAATGACATTCTTGCATGCAGGCTTTTAGTACCTTTTTGATTATAAACAACTTCTGTAAAACAATTAAATAATGCAAATCAGATTTTTTATGGAACTTAATGCAATACAGAGAAATATATAAATGGTTCCTATCCAATTTAACAAGATGTAAAATAAATATTCAATAATAGTAAAATTCTTTCAAATGTCTTTTTTTATTGAGTAAGGATTGAAAAGGTTTACATTGCACAGAAAAATTTCTTATTTTACCCCCACATCCCAAAACCTCAACGAACACTGAGAGCTAGCAGACAAAAAGAAAACCAACAGAAACAAAACCACAATCCCATGTACCGAGCATGCATGTAGTGAAAGCATAAGGGAAACCTTCTCCTTAACAGGAAGAACCTCCAGCAGAACCAGAACCAGCCTCAGTGTACCTCTGCTATGGCTTTTCACACAGATAAGACAGACATGTAAACAAAACCACAGAAGCCCTGATCCAGGAATACTCTCTATGTGAGAGAAAAGTAAAGCGGTAGTGGCAGCAATGGCTCTTTAGTGGCTTCATCCAGGAGAGGAACTCAGCTAAGCAGAAAGGCTTTAAGCCACTTTTATAGGTGTGGACAATAAAAGAGAGTTGGTTGTAATAAAAGCTCAACCAGCAGCTATGTTTGATCATCTATCATCTATGACATGAAGTTCTATGCAGCAGGAGCTCAGCTGATGCCTCCCCTGGATGTTGAACACCAGGCCAGATGTCGCTGCTATGAAGAGAAAAAATAGACAGAATATAAAGCTCACAACAACTTGGCACCTCCTTACCTCTCTGATCTTCTGTTATTACACAACCATCAGAAATCTTCGCTCTTCCTCATCCCCTTTTCTTGTCACAGCTCGTGTCCACTTGATGACCATGGGTCAAGAGCCTTCTCCTGTACAGGAGATAATAATGTCTGGTAATACTGTTTTTATTGGTTATCTGTGTATAATTTTTGTTCAGTGACTTGAAAGGAGCTTCTAGATAAAATATATTATTATCATTATTATTAAAATTTAAAGATGGAATAACAACAAATAATCCCATACTGGAGCGCAGTAGGAGAACGTAGCAGACTGATATAAAGTGGTCAACTGCCAATTGCAACATATATAAACTTATTCTTAGAAATATGAAGATATGTTTAAATTTTTACCAAAAGTATTGTATCTTAATACTCTAAAATAGTGGTTTTGTAGCTAGTGTAGAGTTATAATATTTACATTATTTAAAGATAGAAAAAAAAGGGAGATGAGAAAGAGTAGGAACCAGTCCAGAGCTGTCAGCATTCAGCACCATAACTTCCACATGAGGATAAAAAAAACATTTTACCTGGTTAGATGTGACTGTTTACCTTCACAGAAACAGGTGTTTCTATTTACCTCCCCACTTACCTCTCAGCCTGAGAAGAGTCATGTAACTCTTTCCTCTGTGAAGGTCAGTATATCAGATCTGGACTAGATCTTGGGAGCCTACTCAATTTGGATTAATTGTAAAACCAGTAGATATGAAGGGAAAACTACTTAATAAAACTTACCAAGAAACCAGTGACACAGAGCACACATCCACGTGGTGCATAAAGCATTAAAACATCTAACAAATGGAGATTGATGTACAAGACAAATAAAAACATGTAATTGCAAACAGATATTGAAAAGGACATCCCTCCAGTTTGACCCAGTTGAGCCGAACCTTCCTGGATTTTTAGAGTCTCTGAACTCATTTTGATTCCTGGAAGGGCGCAATCACATGGGATAGATAAATTAATCATAAAGGTACCTGGTGTAATGTAAGAAATTTATCAGGATTTAAAAAATGTCAACGCTCCACCCAATAAAAACAATTTCATGACTGTGGGGTTTCAGATTCTCATTTCATACATGTAATCATCTGTTTTAATAAAATACGCAATCACATTCAGGATTTAACACGTAAATGATACTCAAACTTATCATTAATCATGAACTTTAAAGTCAATTCATACAGAGAAGATTTAAAGTGGCAAAAGTAATGTAATAAAGAAGCAAGGTCATATGCTTCTCATATTTTGGAGATTTTTGGTCTTGTTTCAACTACACCAGTTTTCTAGGGGACAATTTGGAGAAAAGCAGTTAAAGTTAATTAAAGTTACAAAAAGAACTATTTTACAAAATATTTTAATTAATGAAATAATTCAATTTCAATTCAATTTATTTATATAGCGCCAAATCATGAAACATGTCATCTCAAGGCACTTTACAAAATCAAGTTCAATCATATTATACAGATTGGGTCAGATTATACAGATTGGTCAAAAATGTCCTATATAAGGAAACCAGTTGATTGCATCAAAGTCCCGACAAGCAGCATTCACTCCTGGGGAAGCGTAGAGCCACAGGGAGAGTCATCTGCATTGTACATGGCTTTGCTGCAATCTCTCATACTGAGCAAGCATGAAGCGACAGTGGGAAGAAAAACTCCCCATTAACGGGAAGGAAAAACCTCCGGCAGAACCGGGCTCAGTATGAACGGTCATCTGCCTCGACCGACTGGGGGTTACAGAAGACAGAGCAGAGACACAACAAGAGAGACAAAAAAGCACAGAAGCACACATTGATCTAGTAATCTGTTCTACATTAGATGGTAGTAGCGGGTGAGCCGTCTTCTCTGGATGATGTCACAGTTAACAGAACGCCAGACCAGGTGTACCTACTATGAAGAAAAAGAGAGAGAGCAAAAAGTTAAAAGCTGAAATGACGACAGTCATTTCAATGTAATACAATGCAAAACTGGAGAACAGTAGACTGAAGAACAGTAGAAATCAGTAGAGTGAGAAAATTAGACCCTGATGTCCTCCAGCAGCCTAAGCCTATAGCAGCATAACTATAGAGGTAGCTCAGGGTAACATGAGCAACTCTAACTATAAGCTTTGTCAAAAAGGAAAGTTTTAACATTAGTCTTAAAAATAGATAGGGTGTCTGCCTCACGGACCAAAACTGGGAGTTGGTTCCACAGGAGAGGAGCCTGATAGCTAAAGGATCTGCCTCCCATTCTACTTTTAGAGACTCTAGGAACCACCAGCAGACCTGCAGTCTGAGAGCGAAGTGCTCTGTTAGGAACATACGGGGTAATCAGAGCTCTGATATATGATGGAGCTTGATTATTAAGGGCTCTATACGTTAGAAGGAGAATTTTAAATTCTATTCTTGATTTAACAGGAAGCCAATGAAGGGAAGCTAAAATTGGAGAAATATGATCCCTCTTGTTGATTTTCATCAGAACTCTTGCCGCAGCATTTTGGATCAGCTGAAGACTTCGAACTGCATTTTGTGGACTTCCTGACAGTAAAGAATTACAATAGTCCAGCCTTGAAGTAACAAATGCATGGACTAGTTTTTCAGCATCACTCCTGGACAGAATGTTTCTAATTTTGGCGATATTCCGGAGGTGAAAAACGGAAACTCTGGAAACCTGTTTAATATGGGATTTAAATGACATGTCTTGGTCGAAAACAACACCAAGATTTTTAACTTTATTACCAGAGGCCAAGTTAATGCCATCCAGATTAAGTGATTGATTAAGAACTTTATTTTTTGAAGACTCTGGCCCAAAGATTCTAGTCCATTCTGTCCTGACGAATAGGCCACATGGCCTCATCTACGTCACATTCAATATTTTCCCTTGCACCTAGGGAAAAATCTTCTTGCATGCCTGATCCATCCTTGACATGCCTCTGCATCTACATCTTGTGCAGCAGCAGACATTGCATTGAGCAAGGGCATCTGCTAATAGGAGCCGTGATCATATACTTTCCATCACCATGCACTGAAGAATTCCTCTATAGGAATAGATAGAGATTAATATACTGTATAGCAGCAACACCTGCTGTCCCGTCGAAAAACTCTTACCATGGACGCAACCTTGTTTCTATTGAGAAAAGTTTGGACTCTTTGTCCTGCCCCTCTAAGTGAAAGGCCATGATTTACCACATGATCAATCATGGTTGCCCAAATTTCATCTGTAACTTCAGCCCTTCCAGCTACACCGCCACCTCGCACATGGATTCCTCTTCCTCATAATCTTCTTCCCCTGACCCATCTACCTCTAACTCTGACTCTCATCTGCCTTACGTTGACCATCCATGCTTGCAAAGAACAACACACAACATGGCACCTTTTACGTAAAGCCTGTAAACTGACTGCAAATTGAAAAATTGTGTAAAGAGGTGTCAAACAGGTGCTTCAGTGATTTCATTCTGATCAAGAAGTTTCTAAGAGCTTGGAACATATGGTTTCTGTTTTGCTACCACAGCTAAAGCAATGGAGTTTGGACTGCATGAATGACATCTGCGTTAACTGTTTTGCAAAAGGGTGGGGAAAATGAGTCAAACCAATGAAAATGGGTTAACTCATTTGCAAGAGGTGTCTTTTGCTCTGCTGAGATGGTGATGCTGTAAACTGAGAGGTTGCCAGTTTCTTCAAACAGGTCAAAGCAATCTATAAAAACTGTAAATCAGACTGAAAGATGGTTGCCACTCCTCCTCCTCTTCCCACAGATCTGGGAAAGTGGAAATTTGAATAATTGGAGGGAGTTGACTCATTTATACTAACGTAGTCCTCTTGTAGCCAGGTTTCTGTGAGACAAAACAAATCAATCTGTTTATCAGAAATCAATTCGTTAACAAACAAAGTCTTTGGAGGGAGAGACCTTATATTTAATAGACCACATTTAATTGTTTTATTTTTAGGTTCAAGGTGAACCGTATTGATTTTTATTAGGTTTTTATGATTTGTTCCTTTTAGATAAGTTTTTGATCTGTTAAGTTTTGGCCGTGGGAAAGACACCGTCTCAATAGGATAATGGATGGGTAACAGAACAGAAGCTGCAGAGAAGTGTGTTAAACTACGGCTCTGCTTCCTGGTCTGGACCCTGGGTTGTCAGCATTTAGGAGGACTAATAAATCCGGCCAGATTTCTAGAAAGAAGAGCTGCACCATCCAAAGTAGGATGGATGCCATCTCTCCGGATCAGACCAGGTTTTCCCCAGAAAGTTCTCCAGTTATCAATGTAGCCCACGTCGTTTTCAGGACACCACCTAGACAACCAGCGGTTGAATGATGACATGAGGCTAAACATGTCATCACTGGTCAGATCAGGCAGGGGACCAGAGAAAATTACAGAGTCCGACATTGCTTTAGCAAACTCACACACCGAAGCAACACCAACTTTAGTGACCTCCAATCGGCGTGACCGGGTGTCATTACCGCCAGCGTGAATAACAATCTTACTGTATTTACGCTTATCCTTAGCCAGCAGTTTTAGGTAAGATTCTATGTCGCCCGTTCTGGCCCCTGGCAGGCATTTAACTATGGTCCCTGGTGTCTCTAGTGCCACGTTTCTGACTATTGAGCTCCCAATAATCAGGGTCGGCTTCTCAGCGGGTGTGTCGCTGAGTGGGGAAAATTTGTTTGAAACGCAGACGGGTTGGTGGTGAACTGGGGGCTGAAATCTAGAGCTATGCTTCCTACGAACTGTCACCCAGCCGGCCTGCTTACCCGGCTGCTCGGGTGCTTCTGGAGGACCACTAAGTGAACTAACGCTAGGTCTATGTGGCTCCGCGCTAGCAGAGGGGCGGCTATCAGCTGGTCTTTCCATAGCACGGAGCCGGGACTCTAATTCTGACACCCTCACCTCCAAAGCTACAAAAACACTACATTTATTACAAGTACCATTATCACTAAAGGAGGCAGAGGAATAGCTAAACATCTGACACAGAGAGCAGGAGATAAGAGGAGACTTAGTCAGAGACGGAGAAGCTGAAGTAATAGTAGGAAAGGAAGCCATTGTGGAGGTAAAGCTAGGCTAGGCTAAAGCTAGGCTAGCGCCCTTCTACCACGCCAAGAGGGCAAACCGTGAAACACGAGGAGTTCCCAAGCGTGATGTGCAGCAACAGAAAATGTTTTAAAAGTGCTTATGTGTTAGAAACAGATGTTACAGCAAAGAGATTAAAGATAAAAGTGAGAGAATCTGGAGCAACAAACTGTTGCTCACGCAGTGAAAACAGGAAGTGATACAATACGCCTTACCGCAAACCGCAAAATACTTGAACAACCGATGGCTGCCAAGTGTTAGATGTCAGATTTTTTTCCTTTACCTCTCTAGTTGTGCTTTTCCCTGTTTCCCCAGTCAAGAAACAGTAATTGATATTGGAAACCAAAATAAACCACAAATCAATGATTTATGAGTAAAAACAAGATATTGTTTTATTAATATATTATTGCTTAAATGGTGTAGTAAAGTTTGAAGCAAACGTTCTACAATATAAAAGGTTATGTATGTATACAGTCTAGGCATACAAGAATATGACAGAGATGCTCTACTATATGAACCAATAAGCATGTTTACACATAGAAAATAGTCTGTGGGTACCAACATATTTATTGATCCTTTTTTCCCTCCTAAGACCATTTTCATTACTATTGTTTCTTGTGTTGCTAACATATTTGTTTTAAACTGGGACACTACTGGGGATTGTTGTGATTATGTCCATATCCATAAGGTAGAAAAAATACAAAATATACCAATTCAAACAATAACAAACAATACAAAAATGATCATGAAAATCCCAAGGTAAAAATATTGTGTAAAATTTTAAATATAGAAATAAATGGCAACATCTCCAGAAGTTTATAGGTTTAGACTATTTAAAATCTACATTTTATCTTAAGTTATTTTAATGCTGCATTAAGCCATTTCGCCCTATATTGCAAATCAAACCCCCATCCCTCCATGCCCCTAAATGGAATTTCGTAAATTGAATTCAGTTTAACACAGTTTATTTGTGCAATGTGAATTCACAACACAGAAGAAGATTTTAGTAGAGTGATTGTAAACACTTAACTTCAGCCATCAATCCGTTGCCTCCAACTGTTTGTGGCATCTAAACTATCTTTTCTTTTTGAAAAGTTAATCCATGGTTCTCTGTCTTTTTAAAAAGGCTAGGCAGACCAGAAAGCAGTCATGTTTCAGGCACGGTGAGTCGATGCCAACTCAGTAGGGGTGTTCTAAAAATTGCTAGAAGTTACTGAATGTCATTACCTAACCTGCCTATATGGTAATGTGCTTGTGACTATAATAAGAGAGACAAAAATTGTACTTGTGGAAAAGACAAAGTGAGTAAAAACACTCTAAATAAATGTGTTTTTTTATTAATCTCAAATAACACTCCTTTATCTGGGCTGGCGACTGGCACAAGTGACCAAAAGGAAACTAGCAGAGATAAAAAAAAAATATTTGTTTTAGTTTAGTTTGTTCTTCACATTATGGTCCGCTAGAGAGACTTCAACAACAGTAACCAAGTCATTGGCATACCTGTGCATGTGTGAATAATTTATATTGTGGTTACGGAGGGAAGAAATCCCTTACTCTGACTGCAGCTGGGAGGGATTGCTGCATGAAGACTGGCCAGTCTGTGAGTGCAGCAAGGCGGAATCCCTGCTAGTTGTGAGGAGCCAGAATCAGATCTGCTTTCACAGATTTGTCACCAGTGAATTTTTTTAAAGAGTCATTTGAGGGATACAGGAAGTGTAGAAATTACAATGTGATTCCTCTTTTCAGATGCTGTTCATGAGGTTTTGAGGAATGCCTCATCAGGTCTGGACCTGGAGTTTTTATGTTAATAAAATTCAATGTATTCCTAAAATATTTTTTCTCTGTCTGATCAAATGCCACCTGATACATAAACTGGTACACAATGCTTCTTTCTGCTGAATTTGATGCATGGGATCGATGGAGGTTTCTTTCTGATTTTACAGTTTGCATTCAGCACAACATGCTGATATTCACTGTGAGGCTTTGATGACAAACAGAAAAAAAACAAGATAAGAAACAAGACATTACATGGTCTGAAACTCTGAGAAATCAGACCACAATCCACATCCAGGATAAAGAGGCTCAGTGAATGTGGTGTTGAAGGTGTGGAGGTGAATCAGTGTATCTGAGGAGACTCTGTAGAAGGACACAATGCCAGCAAGATAGTCCACATACACCGCTACTCTGTTCAAGACAGAGGATGAGGAGGATGGAGAGGAAAAGAAGTAGGATAAATAAGAGGGAGAGTGGGTGGGGGACGAGGATGTGGAGGTAGAAATGGGTGTTTGTATCTTATTGTGACAGTAAGAGTAACTACCATCATTAGAACATGTCAGACTCCATGAGTGATCATTCACTGCAAACACGACATCCTGACTGGTTCCTTTCCTCCTGATTCTTCTGTAACTGGCAGATATAGTAACATCTCCTTTACATTCAACCTCCCAGTAAAAACGACCGTCCTCTAGTTTATTTTGACACAGTAATTGTGGCCAGACATCAAATCTGTCAGGATGATCAGGATATAACTGTTCCTCTTCCACACGTGTCACCTTCCTGTTGCCATCAGACAGTCTGAGTTTGCTGTTCACGGTGTTTGTGTCGATTTCGAGTTGACAGGAATCTGATGGAGAAAACAAACATGATCAGGATGCAGTTCTTCTTCATTTATACACACTTTGATGACATACTCCATAAAAACTGATGTTATTATTCAAATGAGAAACACTCACACTTTGTCAAACCTGGTACCAACCATTGGTCTCCATGAGGGTCCACCCTGCAAGGAGGAGGATTAGACTATACATGTCAAGAACCAGAGACAGAGGACCCAGTATTCAACCAGATAAGCGAGATGAATAATTAAGATTCATCTTGCCAATTCACAACACATGTCATCTGAATTTACGAAGTGAAATTCAACCAAATCCTTCAGACGGATTGGTCAAAACGTTTCCTCTCTAAGGAAACCCAGCAGGTTGCATCAAGTCTCTCCAAGCAGCATTCACTCCTCCTGAAAGAGCGTAGAGCCACAGTGGACAGTCGTCTGCATAATTGATGGCTGTCCTGTACACTCTCTGGCTCTACACTTACCATTGTTGCGGCCGTCTATTGCCTCCCCCCTCCTTTTATTCAGCATTTCCCCTCGTCTCTTCACAGCTAAGACCCCACGGCTCCTTTCATACCGGAACATTAAGAACATTAACTTGGACACTCTCTCTTCACACATCCTAAGAACTTTAATCCTGGATCCTTCTTCCTCACCGGATGAACTGACATCTCAGTACAATAACTGCTTAAATGACATTTTGAACCTCCCTGCCCCAACAAAATCCCGGACTGTTACCTTTTCCCACTCCGCCCCCTGGTTTACCCCTGAACTCCGGACCATGAAGGCTAAGTGCCGTCAACTTAAAAGACTTAAATAGAAAACCGGTTTAACAATTCACAGCGAAATGTATATAACTCAGATAACTCAATATAAAGAACTAATCACTAAAACTAAATCCACTTACTATTCCAACCTGATCTGCTCATATGAAGGTAATTCTCGGACTCTTTTTTTGGTGTTTAACAATATTTTCAAATCCCCAGCTTCTCTTTCTACCCACCTATGCTCACTTGATCCCATCCCGTCTGCCCTGGTCAAATCCTGCCTTCACGCTCTCCTTCCCTTCATAACTGCCATCATTCAGTCCTCTCTTGGTTCTGGAATTGTTCCATCTCTTTTCAAAACTGCTATTATCACTCCTATTTTGAAGATACCTGGACTAGATTCCAACAATAACAATAATCTCAGGCCAATTTCAAATTTACCTTTTATTTCAAAAATAATGAATAAAACAGTCGGTTCTCAGCTTCATTCTCACTTAACTCACAACAACCTTTATGAACAGTTCCAGTCTGGCTTCCGTCCCCGTCATAGCACTGAAACCGCCCTCTTAAAAATAATCAATGATCTTTTAATAGCAGCTGACTCTGGTCTAATTTCATCCTCATTCTTGATCTAAGTGCAGCCTTCGACACAGTTTCACACTCTACCCTACTCCATCAATATTATACAATTAGCATCACTCATACTCCCCTAGCCTGGTTTCAATCCTATCTTTCTGGCTGCACTCAGTTTGTTCAGATTAAGTCCTATCGTTCCAACTCCTCTCCAGTTACCACCGGTGTTCCCCAAGGCTCTGTTCTAGGACCTCTACTTTTTATCATCTACATTCTCCCCCATGGCAATATCTTTAGGAAATTTAACATCAATTTTCACTGTTATGCGGATGACACCCAGCTCTATCTTTCTTGTAAACCAAACTCTTCACTCCCACCTCCTTCATTAATCTCCTGCTTAACCGAAATAAAATCCTGGTTCACCTCCAACTTTCTTAAACTGAATAATGACAAGACAGAAATCCTCCTAGTGGGAACACAATCTACTTTATCCAAAGCTGACAGTTTCTCCCTTTCATTTGCAACTCCGTAATCTCCCCTTCACCTCAGGACAAGAGTCTGGGTGTCATCCTTGATAGCACCTTGTCCTTCTCCTTTCACATTAACAACCTTACCCGTTCCGCTTACTTTCACTTAAGCAATATCAATCGCCTTCGCCCCTCTCTCTCCCCTAGCTCCACCTGCACTCTTGTTCATAGTCTGGTCACTTCCCGCATCGATAACTGTAATTCTCTTCTTTTCGGTCTTCCTCAAAAATCCATTCACAAGCTTCAGTCAGTACAAAACTCAGCAGCTCGCATCATTTCTAGAACCCCCTCTTTTCATCACAACACCCCAGTCCTGCAGCAGCTCCACTGGCTTCCTGTGAAGTTCAGAATTCAGTTCAAAATCCTCCTACTTACTTTTAAAGTTATTCACAATCTCTCCCCTCCATACCTTTCTGATTTACTTTAGATTTCTACTCCCTCCCGCATACTTAGATCTTCTTCTACCACTCACTTAGTTGTTCCATCAGCCCGTCTTAGCACCATGGGGAGCAGAGCTTTTTCTCGTTCTGCGCCCACACTCTGGAATTCTCTCCCCCCTGACATCTGCAACACCAAGTCTTTACCCTTGTTCAAATCAAAACTCAAAACCCACATGTTCAAGATTGCATTTTCATTATGATTTTAATATTACTTTCCTGTGTGTAGTTTGTGTTGTTTCTTTTAATTATGACGATATTACTTTTACCATTTATTGTTTTTACAAGATACATTGACCTTGAGTGTTTTGAAAGGCACTTGAAATAAAATTTATTATTATTATTATTATTATTATTATTATTATTATTATTATTATTATTATTATTATTATTATCTGATCAGATTGTGCTAGAAGAGCAGTGACACTAGGAGTGAACTTATGGTTTCTAGTTTTGAATGTGAGCAGCACGCTACATTAACTGACATGGTGGTGTATAACGAAATTTGTTGTCTTTAATTTGATTATGCAATGCTTAAATATTTGTGCGTTACTTTGTTGTACAAACCTTGAAAATTTAAAAGGGCAGAAAACCACAAGTTTCCGCTGACACTCCTTACTGAGCTTAAATTGTATTAATTCTTACTTTTATGTTAGTTATTATTGTACACTGTATATTTACAAATGTTAATATTTTTTCCCTTACTTTTTGTATGTTTTTCTTTGAAATACTCAAAATAACAAATTTGTTCATGCATTCAATGTAGTTTCTTTTAAAGGCACAGAATGAAAGTTCAGGGCATGATAAAAAAAATAATAGTGATACTTTCAGCTGTTTCTCCTCTATCTAGAAGAAAGTGGTAGGTCTCTCCATACCTGAGAGTTTCAAGTCTCCAGTGTGTATCCTTCTGTCCAGCCAACAGCTGCCTCAAGCCTGCTTCTCCTGGATGATTGTAGCGCAGGTCCAACTCTTTCAGATGTGAAGGGTTGGAGCTCAGAGCCGATGCCAGAGAAGTGCAGCCTTCCTCTGATATCAGACAGCCTGATAGCCTGCAAGGAAAATATAATACATGATTTAGTCCCAAATTAAATACAAAGCTTAAGATTAAAGTTCAATCCAAGTTTGAGTATTTTTTTGGCAGTGAAGCAAATATAAAAAAGTAAAGAAATGGGTCAATAAGACTTATTTGCATAATAAATAGATGAGAAAACGGAGGAGGATGAAAAGCTGCTTGATATTATTTAGAATGAGCAGCGACTGCCTGCGATGAGCAGAAATTCAGTGGGATTGAAAGGAGACAGATCATGCTTTTCATTTTTTCCTTTTCACATTGAAATCATTCAGTTATTGCCTACATAAAGTGTGACAGCAATGCTTTAGTTTGTACTCCTCGTTATTGTTGCTCCACAGTCACTCTTTTAAGCAAGCTACATACTCAACAAGAACCAAGAATTGTGTTATTTTTACCAGGGTGACAAAAACATGAGAAAAGTTTGTTGTGGCTTTCTTTATTGATACTCCACAAGACTGAAAGGAGAAAACTATGTCATTGTCTGAAAGAATATAAAAAATGTCTCGGTTCTTGTGGAGTATTTAGTAGCCTTTACTACTATCCTGAGGTCCATCTGAGAGAAACTCGTCTTGGTACCGTCTCTTTAAATGTAAAGGAGGCACTTCATACCCCACCCCCCGCCACGTCACAGAGCATTCCTCTTCAGCCTGTTTGGCCATTCTTGTAGTCTGCTGTGAGATGGTGTGATGAATTATGGAAGTTAATACACCAAACAGCCTAACATTTTGACTTGTCCACCTGTAGTTTCAGCATCCTTTAGCTTGGACTACAGAATTGTGGCAAAAGAATAAAAATAGTGCATTTGTGAAGCTTTGTTTAGCAGCTCTGCAGCAAATACTCTGGAGTAATTGTTAAAAAAAACATTAGACAGTAAAGAAAACGGAACAGCTGGGAAAATACCCCAAACACAATATAAAGATATATACGCAGCTCCTGGACAGACTACATTCAACTTCTCTCAAACGCAAGACTCCAAGTACACAAAAACATTTATTTGAAGACTTGATTTCGCATAATTTGTCCACTTTAAATTAGGATGAAGGTCGTAGAAGCTATGAAGCCTCACCTAAGAATCTCCAGTTTGCAGTTTGGACTCGCCAGTCCAGCAGAGAGAAGCTTCACACCTGAATCCTGCAGGTTGTTGTTACTCAGGTCCAGTTCTCTGAGACTGGAGGACTGGGAGCTGAGAACTGAGGCCAGAGCTTTGCAGCTCGTCTCTGTGAGGTTACAGCCAGTCAGTCTGCAAGCACAATGTAGAGAAAATAATAAACAGACTGTTTTCTTTTTACCCTGATAAATGTGGTCAATGAAAATGTTTTGCAAGAAAGCTTTAGCTTTGTGAAAAAGTATTGTAGCAGTGTGCACTAACATAGCTCGGTTGGAAGCTTTGACCACCGGCAGCAGCTTAAGGAGAAAATCCTCTGAAGCAGAATATTTCTTCAGGTCAAACACGTCGAGATCTTTCTCTGATGACAGCAAGATGAAGATTAGGGCGGACCACTGTGCAGGCGACAGTTTATCTGTAGAAAGACTTCCTGATCTCAGGGACTGTTGTATCTCCTCCTCTAGAGAATGATCATGGAGTTCATTCAGACAGTGGAACAGATTGATGCTTTTCTCTACAGCAAGATGTTCCTCGTTGATCTTGCTCTTGATGTAGCTGACAGCCTCTTGGTTGGTCTTGATGTTAGTTCCTCTGTGTGACGTCAGACCTTGTAGCAGACTCTGATTGGTCTGCAGGGAAAGTCCCAGGAGGAAGCGGAGGAACAGGTCAAGATGTCCGTTTGGAAACTGTAGGACCTTGTCTACTGCACTCTGATAAAAGCTCTCTGGTTCAACCTTTTTCCTAAATAGAAGGAACCACCACAACCAGAGAAAAGTTTGTCTTTCTTCCAGAAGGTTGACACCAGAGTTAATGAAGGTCAGATGAACATGAAGAGCAGCCAGAAACTCCTGAACACTCAGATGAATGAAGCAGAACACCTTGTCCTGGAACAGTCCTCCTCTCTCCTCTCTGAGGATCTGAGTGAACACTCCTGAGTACACTGAGGCTGCTCTGATATCGATGCCACACTCTGTCAGCTCTGATTCATGGAAGATCAGGTTTCCTTTCTGCAGCTGATCAAAAGCCAGTTTTCCCAGAGAATCAATCATCTTCCTGCTCTCTGGACTCCAGTCTGCATCTGTTGCATCTCCACCATCATACTTGACCTTCTTCACTTTGAACAGAACCAGAAGGAAGTGGATGTACATCTCAGTGAGCATCTTCGGCAGCTGTCCTCCCTCTCTGGTCTCCAACACGTCCTCCAGAACCGTAGCAGTGATCCAGCAGAAGACTGGGATGTGGCACATGATGTGGAGGCTTCTTGATGTCTTCATGTGGGAGATGATCCTCATGGCCTGCTCCTCATCTCTGAACCTCTTCCTGAAGTACTCCTCCTTCTGAGGGTCAGTGAACCCTCTGACCTCTGTCACCATGTCAACACACTCAGGAGGGATCTGATTGGCTGCTGCAGGTCGTGTGGTTATCCAGATGCGAGCAGAGGGAAGCAGTTTTCCCCTGATGAGGTTTGTCAGCAGAAGATCCACTGAGGTGGACTCTGTAGCATCAGTCAGGATCTCCTGGTTCTGGAAGTCCAGAGGAAGTCGACTCTCATCCAGACCATCAAAGATGAACAGAACCTGGAAGTGTTCAAAGCTGCAGATTTCTTTGGTTTTAGTAAAGAAGTGATGAACAAGGTCCACCAAGCTGAACCTTTTCTCTTTCAGCACATTCAGCTCTCTGAAGGTAAATGGAAATATGAACTGGATGTTCTGGTGGGCTTTGCCTTCAGCCCAGTCCAGAGTGAACTTCTGGGTTAAGACTGTTTTCCCAATGCCAGCCACTCCCTTTGTCATCACTGTTCTGATTGGTTGATCTCTTCCAGGTGGGACTTTAAAGATGTCTTCTTGTCTGATAGTTGTTTCTGGTCTGTGTGGTTTCCTGGATGCTGCTTCAATCTGTCTGATTTCATGTTCATCATTGACCTCTCCAGTCCCTCCCTCTGTGATGTAGAGCTCTGTGTAGATCTGGTTCAGAAGGGTTGGACTTCCTGCTTTAGCGATCCCCTCAAACACACACTGGAACCTCTTCTTCACAGCAGATTTATGTTTAGCCTCACAAACAGCAGCACAGTGTTCTGCATTAACATAAACACATAATTAGTATAATTAATAAATAAACATCATTGTCCCTTAAAGACGGAGTAACCAAATACAGTGGTATGCAAAAGTATTTGGACATAATAACATTTTTGCAGGTAGTCGCTTTACAACCACAAAACTCAAGTCTTGTATTTTTATTTTATATGAAAAACAGTTTAGCAAAAATGTGAAGTGGGAAGATGTGTTAGGCCCAGCCATGGTAGGAGACAAGGACTGAACTGCACACAGAGAACAAAAAAAAACAAATTAAAACCCTTAATCCCAGAATGCAAAGCATGAATAGACTTTCATGACCAATCCTTCCTTCCAGGAAGGACTTTCACACCAAGGATCTTCTGGGGTCTCTTTGCACAGCCTGCACCTGAGATCTTACCTGATCTGGTAGATCTGGGCCTCTATTGCTCTGGTGCTCAATGCCCGCTCCTGTGCTGCCATGATCAGAACTTTACTGCTGTCCTTCAGTCCAGCCCTCTCTAGTCATTGGTAGGATTTGGTCATATTAACTACTTCAGCTATGTGTCGGTGGTACATCCCATGCAGGGTTTTTCCTCTCATGATCATTCCTTCAGTTCCTTCTCTTCCAGCGTCTGAGACATTTGCTGAGCACTTCATCCCTTGGAGCCATCTACCTGATATATTTTTGGAGCTTGGTTGTTTCATCTTCTATGCTGGCTCTGGGCTCCCTAGACCTCTACCTCCTTCTTTTTTGCTTAATGTATAGCCTAAGGATGCTGGATTTGGGGTGGCATGTAGCCAAGGGTTACTGGAGCAGTACAATTCCAATAGTGTCTTGTTGTCTTCTAATGTCCATTGCCTACATGTTTCAGTAGCTCATTTGTTGTCATAGTGCCCTGGTTCCTCAACACTTGACACAGACCTTGTTTGACTGGACTGAGCAGGTATGGTTTTCTGTTTTTTTACTTTCAACATATATAATATGAGGTAAGCATCAGCCTTAGTGGTCTTGCCCAAGACCAACATTGAATGAAACCATCCAGCATCTCACAGCAGGGTGCAAGATTTTAGCAGGGAAGGAATACATGGAACGCCATAACCATGGGACTGGTATAGTGTACAGAAACATCTGTTCAGAATACCAACTGGAGACCCCCAGGTCAAAATGGGAGTCACCTCCCAAGGTGGTGGAGAATGACAGAGATTTGGTCCTGTGGGACTTCCAGATACAAAGAGACAAGGACTGAACTGCACAAAGATACAATGGTAATGGCAAACCAACCGGACATTGTGATAATTGATAAACAGCAGAAAACAGCTGTTGTGATCGATGTGGCCGTCCTGAGTGATGGAAACATCAGAAAAAAAAGAGCACACGACACTGGAGAAATACCAAGGGCTTAGGGAAGAACTATAACAAGTCTGGAAGGTGAAGACACCAGTAGGGGCCGTGGTCATAGGAGCACTTGGGGCAGTAACCCCCAGTCTGGAGAAGTAGCTCCTACAGATACCTGGAAAAACATCAGACATCTCAGTCCAGAAGGGCACACTCTGAGGTACAGCTAAAGCTTGTTACATACTCCATGAGAACATAAAGATTTATTTTCTTGTAGTCAGGGTGGGAAGAAAACAAAAAAAGTTAGTTTTGGCTCTGTCTATTCATGCTGCGCGAGACGCTCAACTGCAGAATTCAGCCCCACTATACACGTCACTGAAGATCAGGCTGGCAAATTTGTGAAAGAGATGAAGGAGACAGACATTGCTCTGAGACCTACCAATCCAGAATCAGTCAGTCTCTTAGCTGTGGGAAACAAAATCTCCCATCAGATGTAAATAATTCTGGCCTTCACTGTGTGTGTAATTTCTTTGTTTTTCTGTCCTACAGAAACAATGGCTTCTGTGTCTCTTTCCTGTCCTTTCAACACCATCCAGTTCCAGCATATGGCTGTTCATGCAGAGCGTTGTTCTGCTGGAGATTTCATTGCGTTAAAAAGGGTGCATGAATATTATGCACAAACATCTGTCAATGTTTTTGATTAGAAAAACAGCATTTACCTATTTAGTTAACTCTTCCTTAAGAAAATGAACTTACTGCTCTGCAGACAGACAGACAGCTCCTCCTGCTGCATCCTCTTCAGAAAATTCAGGACGATCTTCACTAATGCTTTACTGTTGTTCCTTCTCTGCTCTTCATCATCACCTTCCAGCACCTCTTCATCCTCCCTCTGACCCACAATGAGCTCTGGACGGTCAGTGCTCAGAAACTTCTGGATTATCTTGAGCTCCTTCCTCACAAAATCGATAATATTGTCCTCCAGCAGCTAGAACAGAATCAAAGAGGACAGTAATCCGGACTGATTGCCGTGGAACCCTGATCTACAAACAGCAACCTGGAGATCAGAACAGATGTAACATAGCTGCACATGTACAGACCGTGAATATGGAGTCCAGTTGTGTTTGATCCTGCCGGCCGCAATAATCACTGGGAACATCCTTCCTCCCATCGGCTCTGTGGAAGAATCAGAAAACCAGTTAACTTATCTGCTTTTCCTGGTTCAAGATGTCCATTCAGTCCAGAACATAACTAAGTGACATTTATTTATATACCTCCTTTAGTGCTTTCCAAAGAGAACATAAAACCTGATTAGATTTAAAAAGTAATCAGAGGTGACCTATTATGCTTCCTTTTAAACATTTAGGATATGCCAATAGGCTATTCAAAATATTTTTATATTTCTGCACAATATCAATAGTCCAGCATGAATAAACATTCCTAATCTAAAACACGGTGACTTTAAAAAATAATGAAAATGTTGCACTGGCCCAGTCAAAGTAAAGACCTCAACCAAATAAAAATACTGATGAGATTTTCAGAGAGCTGTGCAGAAACAAATGCCTGCAAACCTGAGTGGATTGAAGCAACACTGGAAAGAAGAGTGGAGCAAAGGTCCTCCACGGAGGTCTGGGACACTACGGCTCTGAGTGGTTGTGGTTCTGCCAAGTTGGATCATCACATTAACCGAGTTGTTCTGCTTTGTTGGGTCATGAAGTGGACCAATTGATTTTTCCATATTGGGTCATCAAGTGGATTTAGTGATTCAGCTGTGTTGGATCATGAAGTAGACCTACTTTTTCTGCTATGTGGGATCTTTACATTGACCCAGTGGTTCTGCGATGTTGGTTCATTATGTTTTTTTTCCATGTAGGGTCATAAAATGGAAGCCATCATTCTACTGTGTTGGATCATGAGGTGTACCTAGTAGTTCTGCCAAATTGGATCATGACAACTTCAGATTAAAAAACGGAAACATTCCCATCAGAACCTCTGCAATAAATTAAAAATCCAATATTCACTTGTCCACATAATGAAAACATTTCAGTCTGATGTTTAAAGCTCACCTTGTTGAAGCAGAAGGATGTTTGGATGAGAACTCAAGGATGTGATGCATGGATATGTCGCTGCTTAAGGACACAGAACTGGGTTCAGATTCATTCTTATTTTTGACTCTCTGATGAAGCCTGAGAGGAGAACGTTATAGAATAGAATAAAAATACATTTATTGACCCACAATGAGGAAATTTTGGCATGACTGGCAAAAACAGGTAGACAGAAGACAGCAGGCTTACACTCTAGATTAAATAACATGAATGAAAAGCTACGTTTAAAGTTAAGCTGTACAGCAGAAGAGAAATAATTTATCAGAAAGTGGAAAATACTATGCAGTTAATAAAAGGTAATACAGCATATTCCGGTAAAAATGAAATGTACAAGTTAAAATATAAGAACGACAGCAGATTTACATAGTGATGTGACAAAACTATACAATAAGCATGACTGTACAAATACTCCCAGAGAAGCTAAAGAGTGTGAAAATGGACATTAAGATCTGAGAGTCAGTGTAAATGATTATTTACCAGATCAAGAACCAATGGGACCAGTAACACGTTTGAAGACATTTAGTCTCTTGTGGTCGGCAGAGATTATTATTTAACAGCAGCTGGGAGGAAGAACCTACAGAAGTGCTCCTTAGAGCATCTAGGATGCAGCAGCTTGTCACTGAAAGGGCTCTCCAGCTCTGCTACAGCTCCATGCATGAGGTGGAGACACTGTCCAACTGTGATGTTATTTTTCTCAGTTGTTCTGTCTCCCACCACCTGCACTGGGTCTAGGGGACATTCCAGGACAGAGCTGGTCCTCCTAATGAGCTTATCCAACTGCTTCCTACTAGCAAACGATTCGCTGCTGCTCCATGACTACAGCTTCAGACATCATTGACTGCCTCACTCCAATTAAACAACAGATGGCTCAGGAGGGGAGGAAACGGAAGGAACAACAGGTGGCAATTAATACAGGTGAGGAGAGTGAAGGTAATTAGCATGAGAGAGAGAGGGTGATGACCTGACAGGGGCAGGGAGAAGCAGAATCTAACAGGAATGCTTGAAGAATGACCAGATAGGTAAGACTAAACTAACTAAACTGAGAACTGTCATGGTTTAAGTTGTCTGGCTTCTTTCTTGTTTTGTAGTTCACCCAGCTCTCCCTCCCACAGCCATTAGTCACACCTGTTGGTAATCAGTCAGATGCATTTCACCTCCTAGTCTCCCTATTTAAGCCTCCCTCTGTCTCACTCTTGTGCCGGTCCGACTTCAGTCACCACCTCTCCATGCCAGTCCTCGTTTTGCCTTTGAAGATTTGTTCCTCTCGTGTAAAGGTCAGTCTAGCCAGTCACTCTAAGGACTGTTACCCCTGTGTTTCCCTGGAGAGGTTTCTGCTCTGTGTCCAGGTGTCTCTAGAGATCTGCTACTCGGACCACTGTGCTTCCTGGCCACTTTGGTCTTTATGGACTCTAGCTCCGGGCCGTCAGCTCCTATCGTCACTTACATCTCTGATCCTCTGCAACCCTGACCCTCCGGACTTCATCATCCACCATCCAGCAACCTCTTGTAATAAAACTCTTTAAAAACCTTTAGTCCCGTGTGCGCGTCCTGAGTACACCGGTAAACAATCATGACAGCTCGGATCGGCCAAAAGGTGTACTCAGGCGCCATGTGGGGCTTACCTGCTGAAGTTGACGACCCGGAGATCATCGCCTATGTGATGGAGTGTGAGCGCCAGATGAAGAACAGATATGCCAAGATGGCTTCAGGCCTGAACGCTGCGCATCCAAGCAAGGCAGACTCCACTACCCGGATGGTCCACGTGGGGGTTGTCACGGCTACTCCGGAGTACGGGAGGAGAAGCCGCTTAGCCTCACGTCGTCTCGGTCACCACCTCCATGACTCTCAGCTGGCCCCTCGAGTGAGACTCATCATTCCACCCATCAGAGCTCCACACGTCGAGGAGGACGAGCTGTGGAGTTTCTATTATGGTGACCGAGACGACCTTCTTCCCTGTGGACCAGCTGCTACCCCTCTGACCGCCTCTGTTTCCCCGTCTGGCTCCTCCCGGAGAAGAAGCCGGTCACTCCGGCGCACTAAGGCTTCCGAGGACCCGCTTCCGCTATAATCCCGAGAAGGGGTCCAGGGTGATCCGCCCTCAGAAGCCTGTAGCCCTGCGGCGCCCACTGAAGCCTGTAGCCCGGTAGCACTCGAGGAAGCCGAGGAGAGGGTTCAGCCGGCCGCCGAAAGCTCCGCTCTGCCGGCCGCCGAAAGCTCCGCTCTGCCGGCCGCCGAAAGCTCCGCTCTGCCGGCCGCCGAAAGCCCAGCTCTGCCGGCCGCCGAAAGCCCAGCTCTGCCGGCCGCCGAAAGCCCCGCTCTGCCGGCCGCCGAAAGCTCCGCTCTGCCGGCCGCCGAAAGCTCCGCTCTGCCGACCTTCAAGAAAGTAGATCCGCCGGCCGACGAGGAAGAGGATCAGCCCGAGGCCTCCGAGGGAGCCGCTTTGCCTCAGCCCGAGGCCTCCGAGGGAGCCGCTTTGCCTCAGCCCGAGGCCTCCGAGGGAGCCGCTTTGCCTCAGCCCGAGGCCTCCGAGGGAGCTGCTCTGTCTCAGTCTGAGGCCGCCGAGGGAATTGCTTCACCTCAGTCCATGACCTCTAGTGTAATTTCAATTCCTTGTTTTTCTGGTCGGGGTCGCCGTTTGCGACGCTCGTCTCTGGTTCTGATCGGCCGGGGCTGCCGTTTGCGGTGCCCGCGCCAGACTTCTGAACTCGGCCGGAGACGCGAACAGCGGTCTCCATGCTTCCTGACTTTGTCTCGTCGGGGTCGTCCTCCACGACGCCCGATCCAGACTCGTCTACTCGGCCGGGCCCGCCGATTGCGGTCCCCGAGCTGTTGGACGATGCCTCGGCCAGGCCGTCCACCACGGCGCCCACCTCTGACTTTCCTGCTCGGCCGGAGCCGCCGACCGCGGTCTCCGGGCAGCTTGACTATGCCTCGTCGGGGCCGCCCTCCTCGAGGGTTTAGTTGAGCGATGCTGCTTCGCCGCCTGCCTCGGCCTGGTCGACCTCCTCGAGGACTCTTTGTGGCTTAGCAGCTGTTTTTGCCTGCGCCCTTAAGGCCAGTGCTTTCTGTTTTATTTTGTTTAAGCTCGGCTTAGTTTGTGTGATTTAGTATTCCTCAGTTTAGAATTATTTAGCGGGTTCTTTGTTTTCTTAGAGTTCTTAGTCTCTGTTTTGGCTTTTGTTTTTTCCTGCTCTGTTTTAGGGTTCTAGATTTTGCCTTAGTTTTCTAGCTTTGCTTTGCTTTCTCATTATAGCTTTAGTTCTCAGCTCTTCATGTTAGTGTGCCTGTTCATGTCCTAGTTTTCTTGTTTTGCCTTAATTTCTAGTTTAGCCTTAGTCTCATAGTCCTGCTTAGTATTTTGTTTTGATTTAGTAGTTTTTTGCTATAGTTTTTTTTTCTTTGTGGTGTTATCCCTGACCTAGTTTTCTTGTCTTGCCTTTATTTTCTGGTTCTTGGTTTTGATTCTTTATTTTGGTACCAGCGCTCCTTAGGTTCAAGCACTCCTTAGTTCCTAGAGCTTGCTCAGACTTCTGACCCCTGATTATGAGCTGTTTCACGCTCCTTAGCTTTGGCTAGTTAGAGCTTCCTTAGTTAAGTTTTTGGCCTTCTTGTTCCTCGGTCTTCTTGAATTTAGACCTCTTGGTTCCCCGGCGTGTTAGGACGCCCTCTGTTCTCGGTTCCCCGGCGTGTTAGGACGCCCTTTGTTCTCGGTTCCCCGGCGTCTTTGGACGCCCTTAGTTCTCGGTTCCCCGGCGTATTAGGACGCCCTTTTGTTCTCGGTTCCCCGGCGTGTTAGGACGCCCTTTGTTCTCGGTTCCCCGGCGTGTTTGGACGCCCTTTGTTCTCGGTTCCCCGACGTGTTAGGACGCCCTCTGACTCTTGGTTCCCCGGCATGTTAGGATGCCCTCGGCTCCCCGGCGTGTTAGTACGCCCTCCGTTCTTGTTCCCTGGCGTTTTAGATGTTCCTGCTTCCCTTGTGCCCCGACGTTCCCTCACGCCCCGGCGAGTCTCTCCCTTGCGCCCCGGCGTTTCCCTCACGCCCCGGCGAACTTCTCCCTTGCGCCCCGGCAGTTCCCTCACGCCCCGGCGATCTCGTCCCTTGGGCCCCAGCACTTCCCTCACGCTCCGGCGTTGTCTTCCCTTTGGCGTTTCCATACGCCCGTCCCTTCCCCTTGGCGTTTCCATACGCCCGTTCCTTCCCCTTGGCGTTTACATACGCCCGTTCCTTCCCCTTGGCGTTTCCATACGCCCGTTCCTTCCCCTTGGCGTTTCCATACGCCCGTTCCTTCCCTTTGGCGTTTCCATACGCCCGTTCCTTCCCCTTGGCGTTTCCATACGCCCGTTCCTTCCCCTTGGCGTTTCCATACGCCCGTTCCTTCCCCTTGGCGTTTCCATACACCCGTTCCTTCCCCTTGGCGTTTCCATACGCCCGTTCCTTCCCCTTGGCGTTTCCATACGCCCGTTCCTTCCCCTTGGCGTTTCCATACGCCCGTTCCTTCCCTTTAGCGCTGCCGTTGACCCGTTCCTTCCCCTTGGCGCTTCCATGCGCCCGTTCCTTGGCATTTCCATGCGCCCGTTCCTTGGCGCTGTGTTGCGCCCGTTCCTTCCCTTTGGCGCTGTGTTGCGCCCGTTCCTTCCCTTTGGCGCTGTCAAGCGCTCGCTCTTTCTCCCAGCGCTGTCAAGCGCTCGCTCTTTCCCCCGGCGCTGTCAAGCGCTCGTGCCTTTTCCTGATGTGCCGCGCACTGGTTGTGCTCTGGCGCGTCAGTGTTCTCTGGTTCCTTGGTTCCCCGGTGTTCTCTGGCCCCTTGGTTTCCCCAGTGTTCTCTAGCCCCTTGGTTTCCCTTTGGCGCTGTGTTGCGCCCGTTCCTTCCCTTTGGCGCTGTGTTGCGCCAGTTCCTTCCCTTTGGCGCTGTCAAGCGCTCGCTCTTTCTCCCAGCGCTGTCAAGCGCTGGGAGAAAGAGCGAGCGCTTGACAGCGCCAAAGCAAACATTTTGACTTCTCCATTTGCAGCATCTTTCGGCTTGGACTAGAAAAAATCACAGCGAGAAATAAAGATTGTGGATTCAAGAAACTGGTATACTCGAAGTCCACAGCCTTGTTTAGCAGCTCCACAGGAAATACTGTAATGGAATTGTTAAAAAAAAAAGGTAATACAGAACAGAGAAAACTGAACAGCTTGAAAAATCTGACTCAAAGAGAATATAAAGATATGTAGCTCCTGGAGAGCTACAACAACGTGGACTTATGGGCTAAAAAAGTGGATTTTGCACGATGTGTCCGTTTTAAGAAAATGACAGCAAGCTCTGGCTGCATTAGTTGGAAATTATGAAGAAAATGGATGGGATGTTTTGTAACATGATGCATTTTTATTTCAAGAGTTTGAAACATTAGATGTGCTCTTAAACTATGAACTGGCGTTTCTGCTGCTGGGACCTGATCCAACCAAATTCCTTTGAACGTAGTTTAATTACAGACTAGATGTGTTCTGCTGTCACGTATTACCAACCAGGAGAAACAGAAACGTTTTATAACATGATGGAGCTGCGTTTCTCCGGAAATCAAGAGCAATTCTGCTTCTTTATCTGTAATTTGCTCAGAGGGAAACATTTATAGCTTGGACTTAGAACACTGAATCTGCTGGGAAAGGTGGTCAGCTGTCTGAGATGTTCTCCTCTTGGTAATAATCTTCCTCTCTGCAGGATGATAGACTTTCGATGGTCTGGAGATGACCATTAAAGGTGCATAGCCACGTTGTTTGAGATTTTATTTATTTGTATGTTAGTAACTCACTCTGGTTGCATATTTTTTTTAAGAAAGATTATGACGTCCTGCTGGCATATTAGTTGTTATTTTGGTGTTTTAAGCTTTATTTTTGCTCAGTTGGTTAGTAAATAAAGCCTTTTGTGTTTATTTCTAATAACAGAGGAAGAACGTACTGCACATGCGTAGCAGGGGTTAAAACAAGGAAGCAGCTAACGGCTATTAGCATCTCCCAGCAAAACGATGAAGAACAATAAATGGTCCAAGATCCAGTGCAAAAATCCATGATTCCAGGAGGGAAAAGCCTGGAATGTCTCTGGTAATCCAGTCTGAACGTTGGTATTCACTGATGTAGAAGCTAAACCTGCCAAGGCTCAGATGTGACGCAGAGTTGACTGACGTGAGTAAATGTTCTGATATGAAGCTCTTAAAGTTGCTGTAGATCGTTTTATTTAATTAATAACGTTTGGTCTTCATCACACCGAGCTGCTGCTTTACTGCGAGGTATAGTGGAGGGTCAGGCTTGGTCCGCCATTATTTACAATTAATTTATTGATTAAGCAAACCGGTATTGCAAACCCACATCTGTTTATATGTGGTAATGGGGCCCAGCGCTGGGTTATATTTATCTACATAAAGGACCATGAAAACATTATCAAGATGGAGGCTTGGTGTAGATAACCTTATTTTATCATGATCAAATGTTTTTTTTTTTTATAAGCATATTGTCAGGGTTTTGTTTACCAATGAACTCAGGACGCGCACACGGGACTAAAAGTTTGAGTCTTTATTGAGGGAAGAATGCTGGGTGGTGAGTAATGAAGACCGGAGGTTCAGGACTGCAGAAGGTCAGGGATGTATGTGATGGCAGGAGCTGACGGCCCGGCGTGAAAGAGAGTCACGACTTTCCAGGCAGCCGGGAATGCTCAGTTCTGCTCGGCTAGCAGCCCCGTAGCCACAGCAGGTTAGCAGCTCGCTTGCAGACACCAGGCTAGTCAGGTTAGCAGAACTTGAGAGACACCAGGGCACAGAGCAGAGCCTTTCCAGGGCGGCTAGTCCAGTTAGCAGTTCTCTGGAGACACCAGGACACAGAGCAGAACTTCTCCAGGGACAAACAGCAAAGTAAGAGACTATAGAAAACTGGCAGGACTAACCTTAAACAGGACAAACAAATCTTCCAAGGCAAAAACAGGGACTGGCATGGAGAGATGTGGAATGATGACGGCCCAGTGCTGAACTGAAGACAGAGGGAGGTTTAAAGAACACTTCACAGGTGGAACCAGGGTCTGACTAATTAACTGGTAAATGATTATCAGGTGTGACTGACTGCTGAGGAGGTGAAGTGAAAATTGACAGAAAATAACTGATGATTGAAAACTAACAATAAATAAAGTCAAACCTAACCCAAAAGAGATGAAAAAATGAAAGTAACAGAAAAACAAAGCCAAACCAAAACTCAACCATGACACTCTTGTAGAACAAAATGTTCATTTCAGCAATAAGCCAAGCTTCCTGAAGGCCCCGTGGAAGCTCCTCCTTCAGTTTTGTTACAAACCCAGCTGCACTTCCCACATCTGCAGATAGATCTGCTGAGTCTGAACTTCCACTCTGGCGTGTCACAAATCACCACGTTGCTCCACCTGCAGAGCGGCATGGCGGTTGTGTAACATCACTTCCACTGCTGGCTCCTGCATGAAGGAGGTGGTGTCAACAGTGTGTAAATCTGTGGCTGGAAGCATGAAGGTGGGGCTTTTGATCAGAGGTCATGTGATCAGCAGCTTGGTACACCTTGTTCTGCATGTTGACTCTATTGTAGCAAAGTGGGCTGGATCAGGAATGCTGAACACATCTGACTGTAAAAGCAAGCAGTAGAAAGCAGCTAAAGTTCGAAGATAAATTCTGAAAGACCTTAAGAAAACTTCTGATTCAGAACACTTTAAAGGGTTTTGCTGCTTTGGAGGGAAAATATAAAGAAACAAAGACTGAATGGGATGGGTTGTTGTCTCTGATGACGTCAAACAGCATGAACTATTCCTTCTGTTGTTGAGATTATATCCAAGTCACCTCACTGCAGGTATGATGTGTTTAAGAGGAGAAACAGGAAGTAACTTTATGTTTGCGTGCATTATTAGTGAAGTAATAAATAGAAACAGATCTAACAAAGTTCCCAGGACCACAAACGACAACCCCTGCAACAGAAACACATTATTACTCATAAAAAAAACATATATATAAAACTCCATCCATCCATCCATCCATTTTCCAAACCGCTTAATCCCTCATGGGGTCGCGGGGGTTGCTGGTGCCTATCTCCAGCGTTTATAAAACTCTAAATAAAAGGATAATAATGACAGTAATTGTTGTTATTATTAATACTATAAAACAGCCCACATGCTTTTGTGTATAAGTTAATCAACACTGGGGCTCTATGTTCTCCAGCTTTTCATGATCCATCTAATTTACGTCGCTGCCTAGCTGTGCTGGACCAAATTAAGCCCATTTCTCTTCCCACTTAAAAGGGGCTGATTTACAGGATGAAGCCATCTGCATCCTTTGGATGTTGTCCTGAGTTTTCAATTATTATTTTTTTTTCTTTTGTAACTCGGGTCCATCCAGTGTGATGCCTAAATCTTTTAAACATGCGGTTGGTCAACCTCTGCTGAACAGAGGGGGACTGGATCCCTCTGTTTATTGGAGTTTAGACCTGTCTCACTGTTTTGTCCAAATTCCAAGAAAAGATTGTTTATATCCTTCAAAATGTGGGTTTCTGTGAGCATTTCAGTCTGAGTTCAAGACTCACCCCAGTTAGGGGTCTTTAATAATATTTTCCTGTTAAACTTTGGTGCTCTTGTTGTACTGTTGGACCTCACAGCTGATTTTAACACTATAGATCATTAGATACAGACTGTTCCACTGATCAGGGGGCTACCAACGAACTAGCACTAGTTGGAAGATTTGAAGAAAATGGATGGAATGTTTAATAACATGATGCATTTTTATTTTAAGAGTGTCAAACTTTAGATGTGATCTTAGAGCTTCATCTATGAACTGGTGTTTCTGCTGCTGGGTCCTGATCCAACCAAATTCCTTTGAACGTAGTTTAATTACAGACTGGATGTGTTCTGGTGTCGCGTATTTCCAACAAGAAAAATAACAGAAACGTTGTATCACGTGATGGAGCTGCTTTTCTTCAGAAATCAAAAGCAATTCTGCTTCTTTATCCATAATTTCCTCAGAGGGAAACATTTACAGCTTGGCCTGAGAACACAGCAGCCGCGTTTAAAGCCGTGATCCTTTAACAATGAATTCAATGTGTGATGTTTTCAGGCCACAACAGGAAATATTCAGGTGAAGAAAACAGCAGGTTAAATGCTAACATCAGAGCATCATATTTTTAGTCTTAAATAAGTTGTTGTATTTCATGTATTTAAAAATAGTAAATAATGTTTTACATTTAAACAGATTAACGTTTCCAGCACCAGGAACAAGAACAACGGCTGCAGAAAGACGCCATTACAGATAAGAAAATTTATTTATCTGCAACAGTCAGTAGGATAAGAACAATATGGTAAAAAACATTTTAATTGATTACACTCAAGGACAAAAATAGATGTTTTTTTCCATTTTTAAAGGACTCTCTGAGGCCATTTCTCTGTCTTCCGTTTCTACTCTTGTTCAGGGTCCTGAAACAAAGACAAAACAAAGACCAAATTTCTCTAGAAACTCTTTGCACTTTAAATGTTGACGTTACCTTCTGATCAAAGCAGATTTCATGGTTACTCACCATCTGTCATCTTCCAGATAAACTCTGGGCTGTAAAACAGATCAGAAACGTTCATGTAAAAATCTGTTGCCACAAATCATTGAAATTTAAAGTTTCAAAATGTGTTCCTCGAGCCTGAAAACGCAGCTATGTTCATTGTCTTTCTGTAGCCTCGTTAAGAGCCGGGGCATCTACTCAGATGGGCGCTGGGTGCTAATGATGATATAATTTTTCTGTAGGGAGCCCAAAGCATCGCTACTTTCATCAGACAGAAACAGACGTCTCTAAGCTGATCTCATCTGTCCAGAACAACATAATCCTGCTGCTCTGTTGTTTTTAGGCTTTCTGCTTCTGTTGCTCCCAAAAACCAACTGAATTTAGTCTTTGCCAACTTGACTAGTCGTGACCTTTAAACTTCTAATGGAGGCCTGTAGAGTGAGATGGAGCTCTTGGGTTTCTCTGAGCTTCTCGCTCTGACCTCGGGCTGAATCTGCTGGAAAAGGTGGTCAGCTGTCTGAGATGTTCTCCTCTTGGTAATAATCTTCCTCTCTGCAGGATGATGGACTTTAGATGGTCTGGAGATGACCATTAAAGGTGCATAGCCAGGTTGTTTGACGTTTTATATATATATATATATATATATATATATATATATATATATATATATATATATATATATATATATATATATATATATATATATATATATATATATATATAGAGAGAGAGAGAGAGAGAGATGACCATTAAAGGTGCATAGTTTAGGTGCATTAGGAGGAGTATTAGCGAACCTCAGAGCGTCTACAGCCATATACATTATATACGTACATATGTCTGTGTCTACAGTCGGAAGATGGTGGAAACAGAGAGAGCTGATTGGTTGATCCCCCACCTGGACAGAGCAGGAAATCAGCGCTGAAAGTTGCATAACCACCTGGGCCCGTATTAACAAAGACCCTCGGAGTCTCTCAGAGTTCCTATCTCAGCCTAAACATTCCTGCCAAGGAGCTTCAGAGTGAATCAGATGCTGCTGAGAGCGACTCTGAGGAAGGAAATGACATAAAGTTTTATGTTAGTGAGCAGGTGCGGTTGGCCCCGTTGCTAGGTGTGAGGCTTTCTTTCAAGAGCTGTGATTGGTTGATAGTACAAGACGAAATAAAAGCACGAATGCGCTCCTAATCAAAGGAGTGAAATGATTAGACTGGATTAAGAAATGTGTCATGATGATGAAACTTAAAGCAAAATTAAATAATTGTCACATCGCATCAAAATGTTTGAACGCACCTTATTTACATCCTCGTATTTTTGATTTATCTATTTTTACACGCCAGTCGTTTCGCTACTTTATGTGATATTAATGCGCACTCACCTGTCAGCATTTTACTCGGATGAGATCACCCGCGGCCGGATTTGGCAAAACGACCAAAATGAAATGGGAAAAAGTTGGAAAACCCCGAACTGGACAGCGCTGCCCAGCTCACAGCTCTGAGAGGAGAAAGGATTGCAGAAGGTAAATTGGTCCCTGGATCACGGCGACAATTATACGAACTTGAAGCGTGTTGCCGCAGATGAATGCGTCTTTTTCTCTGCGCGTCTTGGTGCTTTTACGCACCAGCCAAAAGAGAAGCATCAAAAGCGAAGAGATGGCATCTCACAAGTGAACTTCTAGACGACCATTTAAGCTACTGACATTATCATGAAAAACAGAAAATACTTTCTCTCCTTTTTTATATAAAGTCTTTATGAATTTCTCCACTTTTATTCATGCTCATTCAATATTTCTCCAATTATTTGTTTATCCTCAATAAAATTACGTTACTAAAGCCGCATTGAACCCGTCTGGCCGATGAAACTAGTTCATTTCCCTCAATGGGGGATGGTTAAGTTTATCTTTTCTACATGCTAATAATTGAATTGTTGTTAAAGAGGTTTATGCTCGTTTCCTCCACTGTTTCATGATGACGTGGAGCTCGAATGTCTGTGTTGCAATACTTGCAACGTGTTTTGACTCATCCTTTGGGAGCAGGCCTATCCACTTTTTTAGCATTCTGAATAGTTTCTGTATTTCCTCCTTCAGCATGATGCTGCCTCTCCACTTCAAGTCAAAGCTTAACAAAATAAAGGCTGGGTTGTCTGTCTGTCTATTTTTAAGACTAGGCTTAAAACTTTCCTTTTTGACAATACATTTTATATTACATTATATTTACAACTCGTGTTGGTAGGCTGCTGATAACTTTTATTTTTGCTATGATGACATGTTTGACAAAGGGATCTTTGGAGGTTATTTGGTTGCCTGATTGCATATTTTGTGGGGAGACTGAATGAGCAATGCTTTTTCTTTGCTTTAGTGCAGCTGTGTGCTAATGGTGTTCTTTATTATGTGTAATAGTTCTACATTTTTAACACAACTTCAAGGTAAGTTGAGATTTGTTTTTTTTAGGTGGGCGGGTTTTACGTTGTGTTTGGGCTGGAAACTGTCAGATCTGGCAACCCTGCATGCACAGCATACATGATCATTTCCTGGTTCTTTGACAAACAGCGACTTTCTTTGCTTCTCCGTAACAGTTTAGTAAAACGTTTTATTCTCAGTAGAGGTGAACTTGTAACACTTGAAGATGGATCCTCCTGAAACATCTGGAGGAGATCAAGGCAGTAATGTTGGAGAATCCTCGGTGAAAATCAGCGGATCGAAGGTAAAACGTCGCCTTCAACTCTGAGAGTTTCCCTTCATCTGTTTCTAGTTATTTGCGCTTAAATATTTTATACTAACATTTAGAACCTGTAAGGGTTTCAGTCCGTGGACGTGCTGGTCATTCTATTTTAATGTTGATCCCAACAGGATGTTTGGGTCATTCCTCCAGAACCTTTTAGAAATGTTCAGTAGTATTAAGATCTGACTGAGGGACCTTTTATAAATACTCAAATGTTCCCTATTTTGTTTGCTGGAATATAGCTAAGAGCTTTTAGCTGAATGTTTTGGGTCATTATCCTGCTGGAGAACCCATACCTGGTCAATGAGGCTGAGCTTTCTAAAACCAGCCAGCATGTTTTAGGACATGATGCCTTGGTGGTCTCTCCCATTAAAAATTCCATGCTTCCTCTGATGGAGCAAAGAAGGCCCTGAACAAACCCAAAGTCCCTCCAGATTCAACAGTTGGTACCATGTTCTTTTCCTTGAATAAATGGCCCATGAAGCTCCAGTTTTGTGTCAGTCCAAGGAATGTTCTGCCAGAATCTCTGGAGCTTTTAGGTTTTTTCAGTCAGTCTTTTCTACTTAGTGAAGCCGTGCAGATCTTTTACCATGAGACCCTGAGGTCCATGTTTGTCCTGGGAGACTGTCTATAATGAACCCTTTATTTTTAATCATGTTTCCAGCTGTGGTCACTGGAACATGGACACTTTAACTGTAACACAGATAATCTTCTTTCTGAGCTCCATATGTTCATGTTCAGAGTGGAGCACAGAAACAGCAAAGCCCCCCCGCAGCAGGTCTGATCACTTTGAGCAGCCTGAAGGACTGAAGATAAGCTTGAAGGCACCTAATGAAGGTTGAACATCTAAAGGGGAAGGATTCTTTTCTATTTTGTGGTACCAGTAACATTTAAGATAAAGATAACCAGAATAAATGCAAAATGCAGCTTTTTAGACGAAAAGAGCTACCAGAGCCAGTCTGACCCCATGTGACAAAGTAAAACACTCGTGTGCTCTGGAGCCTGCAGGATTATGTGAAGTCCATCGTTCTATAAAGACATTTTGTTAACGAGAGAAAATCCTTACAAACTTTGGTCTTACACCTGAGGCAGGTGATATTACAGCTTCCTGTCCTGAGTAAGTACACCATCTTCTATTTTATTTTTCCAGGCAGAAATGATGACGACCAGAGAGCTTCTTGTTGAAACACTGGATCAGCTGAGTCCAGGAAACTTTAGTTACTTCAAGTCGTTCATTCCAGCAGAACCGTCTTTCCTTCCCATCTCAAGGAGAGAGCTGGAAGCAGCAAACACAGAGGATGTGGTGGAGGTGATGATGAAGATGTACAGGGGAGCATATGTGGAGGAGACCAAGAAGATATTACGAAGAATGGGGCATCTTGATCTGGTGAAGAGATTAGCCGGAGTCAGAGGTGAGACAGCATGAAAGAAATGTGGGAAAATCACCCATTTATCTGGTGATTCAGACATTTTAAATGTATCTAAAATGTTTTTTCTTTTGTTTTTTTCTCAGAGAATCCATCTTTAGAGCAGAAAGTAAGTGATGCTAATTTAGCCAACAATGACACATTTGAGCTGTAAAAGAAGGATAAAAAAACAGTCCCCCCAAAAAATATGGAATACAAACTATAAGATAAACTGATGTATGATGATACTTGTGGCTATATAGTATATTATAACACTGGAAGATGTAAAAACAAAAATACTTCTGTTCAGAAAACTAAAATAGACGTTTTGTTAAATACACAAATTCACACATGCACAGATATTTAAGGTCGACTCATCTGATATGTTAAACAGTATTTATGTTCTGCAGTTGATAGTTTGATGCCTGATTTATATTTCTAAAAGATTTGCTTCTGTTTAATTAACTCTTCTGTGAATTGACCAGGTGGGAGAGATGGAGTCTGTGTTGGAGCTGCTGCTGGAGACGCTGTCCGCTCTGAGCGAAGACAGTTTAAGTCAATTCTGGAAGCAGTACCTGGACCGAGAACGTTCCTTAAGTCCTGCTGATATCACAGATCTAAAAGGAGAACCCTTCCCACCGTCTGCTGTTAAGACTGAGCCGGAGATCTTAGCAGTCTCATTGTTGCAGCGTGAGGGAAAACTGGCCGTGGACGTTACTGAAAGGATTTTAACAGACATTAACGAAACACATCTGGTCCAAAGGCTTTGGGATCACAGCTCAAGAAGCAAAAGTAAGAGAATAAGAACAAAACCTATACATCATGAAATCTCCTTTTAGTGAGTAATTTTTTCTCCCCCAAATTTCACCTTATTTATTTAGGTAAATGTCATTGAGACAAGGTCAAATTTTTAACAATGTCTCGATTTAAAGAAAGATACAGAACTAAAACATGTTAAAACAGATTCTAGCTGTTACAGAAGAAATAATCAGTCTGGGTCAAAACCAATTTAATAAATAAATCAACTGGAAATAAAATAAGCAATTAAAGTCTCACAGGTTCTGTTTTCTAGCTCAGGTTGATGCATATTTTAATGTGTATCTCTTTATATTGTGGTTCTTTAAGCTGCTTTAATTTTCTTCCACTCAGAAAACCCTGATGATCATCTGCCGGCGCTGCTCCACAAAGTGAGTAAAGTCTCTGAGCCTCCTTGACTTCAGAATGCTGCTTGTTTCTATTCTCCATTTCATGGGTCAGACTTAGGACTGTGAAACATCTGAGAAAAACTTAATATGATCTGGACTCACTTTGTTGAGTCATGGGAAAAGTAAGCACCCCCTCCATGTTCCAGCCATTCGTAGAACCCTGGAGCAGCATTAACTCATGCGGTTTCCGTAGATTAGTGCTAAGTAATTAATGTAATTAAAATTAGCAGATTGTAAATATGCAGATAACTGATTTTTAGTTAACATTTGAGCTAAAAATCCATTAAAGTAATTATCATCTAAAGATCCCCTCCCCCACAAACACTTTTTAAAGGTACTCATAACAATTACATGTTAAGCTGTAATTCTGGATGAATTCTCCTTAAACAGGCGTCTCATTTTTCAGGCAGCAACGATGGCAGCTGTGAAGGAGCTGCTTTTGGAAACACTGATTAATTTGAATCCTGTAGTCCTTGAAAAGTTCAAGATCTTCTTGAAGTTTACGGTTTTCCAGAAGAAATTACCAGAGATCCCATGGAGCGAACTGCAAGAGGCCGACTGTAGATCAACAATGAATCTGATGTTGGCCACATACGGTCAGCGGTGTTTGGAGGTGACCAGTCAGGTTCTAACAGACATGAACCAGACCGATCTGTTGGCATATCTGCCAGAGAAGAGCGATGGAGCTGAAGGTAAGCTGAACTACACTCCTCAGTAATTCAAAGCACTGATTTCCAACGTCTCGTCCATGCCAGCGTGGGCTTAAACCAACAGGAAAAATCTGTTCTGGGTGAAGCAGGAGCTCCTGTTCTCCACTAACTAGGTTGATGAAGTGCTGCAGATTTTCAGGTGGTTCCTTTTTTATTTTACTTCCTTTAAAAAGACACAGGAGGGAAATACTCAGAAGCAGTCTGCATTGTTTTCCATCATATTCGCCTCTTTCTCTCTTCCACAGTATTCATATCCAGCCTTTTTTCCTTCATGTTTACTGGAAACACTGATTAGAACAAACCTAGATGAGATTTATAAATAAAATTCATTATGGCCAAAAATGGACCAAATCAGATGTTTTACAGTCTGGACAACACAGAACCAACTGGCTAAGATCAGTCGGTGTTTAAGGTCTGCTGACAGACTGATCTACTTCTGCGTTAGCAGCAGAAGTAGATCAGTGGGATCTGAGAACAGATGCATTTCTATCAGAGTGGGATTAGCACACATATGTGAACATCAGGGTTTCTGACTAAATGGGCTCCAAGCATCGCCTCAACTTTACATTTAAAAGAAAACAGGCCCTTAAAAAGTAAAAACAGCAGGTAATTGGTTATTTAACATTCTGTTGACATGTCTTCTCACCAACTGGCCTCAATGGTCCAAGAGGAGCAGCTTCAACCTCCAATGCTGCTTCCTTTGTTTTAGCTGGAAGCTTTAGTGTCCCTGTGGTTAGTCTTCTGTAGAAACTATATTGTTCAGACATTCATATTGACAAAGTTATCATCAAATCTTTTTCCCCTCAGAGAAACTTTCTTTGGAAAAACTTTGGCCTGGACTGATCGACAAAGTGAGTAATCTGTGACATCAAACACAGCAGCTTTCATCAAATGCTTACAGGTTTAAAATGTGCTCAGCATGAAAAAATGCTACATTATACACATTGTGTTCATTTTACTCCATGATTACAAATTAAAGCTGCATTCATCAAGCTGGCAAAAAGATCATATAAGCTGTTTAAGGCCCCAGGGAGTAAGTTTTACACCCTTTAAATTAGTGGTGAGCTAAATGAATTACAAACTATCTTGTTGTTAACAGCGTAATAACTACTACAGAATCCGTGGAGTGTCACAAATTTGACAATGTAAACATGTCTTCCATGTATTAGCTACTGCTAACAGCTAATTGCTACGGTCATCGTGTGAAATGGTTTTTAGCACAGTTGCCAAGTCTGTTTATTATCAATGACTTTGGTCTTATTTTTTTCTAAAGTCGGTTGTAAATTCGTTGAGTTATGTTTTTTTTGGTCTTGTTTCTGAATGAGAAGCTACAGATTTGCGCTCTAAAATTAGCTCTACAGACTCCATGAACCAGCTCAAATAACCCTCCGGCCTTCTGCATAAGTACATACTCCCTGAGAGGCAGACAAACAAACCAGCCGTCTCTGCTAGGAGGACAGAGTAGCTGCTGGAACACACTGCCCTATTTTTAAGATAAAGACACAAATTAACAGTTATATTTAATTGACATACCTGCCCAGCAGAAAGCTGCAACCTCTACATCCGTTTTGAATCCCCGCTCCCTCATGAGTTAGACTCTAGTTTTCTCCTGGTTATTACATCTTTTAAGAATATGGATGGGTTTCCATTTCAACAGAAAAAGGGCAAATAGAATGATCTACGGCCATCTTTGCTATTTTTATGCTCTTTCACTGACATGTCTTCATATAGTAGACAGATAGGGAAAATTCATAGGCTAACAGGTTTGTCCCCTTTTGGCTACTGTAATTAAAAATGGCAACACTACAGACCATACAGACCAGGATAGGAGAACCAAACCCTTGAGATAAGGTATCTTAGAGCATCCTAAAGCTATCAAGAGATCTAAATGTTCAGCCACATTAGCAGAATTCTCTCTAAATGAGGCTTCAACCATTAAATTATTAGTCCTGGAGGAGCAGTGTGGCTTTAGTTCTGGTTGTGGACCAGATCTTTTCTTTTACAGAATTGATGAGGACTTAAGGAGAGTTTAGTTGATAAGACCTGTGCCAAGGTTTTATTTTGGGGTGTTGCAGGAGAAAAGGTTAGCTCTCGTACTTTTAAAAGTTATGCGGTCCTTGTAAACCCAAAGCAAGTTCCTGTTGGACTATAGCAGGACAGCTCATCACACATTATGTTTAGGGTGCTTGGGAACAGGATCTTAAGACCTGAACATAGAGAAGAGGTTTTATGGTGTGGAAACCTTGGGATCATGTGGTTCTGAAGTCATGACCACTGGAACGGTCCACAGCTGGGAGGAGAATCAGCCTTTAATGCGATGGTTCTCAACTGGAAAAAGGAGGATTCGTCCCTCTGAGGGACGGGTGAGAAGGAGCAGGAGATGCTTAAATGGATGGGAGCCTTCCGTCCGTCCGTTCGTCTTCTTCCGCTTATCCGGGGTCGGGTCGCGGGGGTAGCAGCTTCAGTAGGGAGGCCCAGACGTCCCTCTCCCCAGCCACTTGGGCCAGCTCCTCAGGAGGAATCCCAAGGCGTTCCCAGGCCAGCTGGGAGACATAGTCCCTCCAGCATGTCCTGGGTCTTCCCCTGGGCCTCCTCCCGGTGAGACGTGCCCGGAACACCTCACCAGGGAGGCGTCCAGGAGGCATCCTGACCAGATGCCCAAGCCACCTCCAGATTCTCTCGCTTTTATCTGTAATCTCTTTGCTGTAAGATCTGTTTCTAACACATAAGCACTTTTAAAACATTTTCTGTTGCTGCACATCACGCTTGGGAACTCCTCGTGTTTCACGGTTTGCTCGCTTGGCGTGGTAGAAGGGCGCTAGCCTAGCTTTAGCCTAGCCTAGCTTTAGCTCCACAATGGCTTCCTCTCCTACTATTACTTCAGCTTCTCCGTCTCTGACTAAGTCTCCCCTTATCTCCTGCTCTCTGTGTCAGATGTTTAGCTATTCCTCTGCCTCCTTTAGTGATAATGGTACTTGTAATAAATGTAGTGTTTTTGTAGCTTTGGAGGCGAGGGTGTCAGAATTAGAGTCCCGGCTCCGTGCTATGGAAAGACCAGCTGATAGCCGCCCCTCTGCTAGCGCGGAGCCACATAGACCTAGCGTTAGTTCACTTAGTGGTCCTCCAGAAGCACCCGAGCAGCCGGGTAAGCAGGCCGGCTGGGTGACAGTTCGTAGGAAGCATAGCTCTAGATTTCAGCCCCCAGTTCACCACCAACCCATCTGCGTTTCAAACAAATTTTCCCCACTCAGCGACACACCCGCTGAGAAGCCGATCCTGGTTATTGGGAGCTCAATAGTCAGAAACGTGGCACTAGAGACACCAGGGACCATAGTTAAATGCCTGCCAGGGGCCAGAACGGGCGACATAGAATCTTACCTAAAACTGCTGGCTAAGGATAAGCGTAAATACAGTAAGATTGTTATTCACGCTGGCGGTAATGACACCCGATCACGCCGATCGGAGGTCACTAAAGTTGGTGTTGCTTCGGTGTGTGAGTTTGCTAAAGCAATGTCGGACTCCGTAATTTTCTCTGGTCCCCTGCCTGATTTGACCAGTGATGACATGTTTAGCCGCATGTCGTCATTCAACCGCTGGTTGTCTAGGTGGTGTCCTGAAAACGACGTGGGCTACATTGATAACTGGAGAACTTTCTGGGGAAAACCTGGTCTGATCCGGAGAGACGGCATCCATCCTACTTTGGATGGTGCAGCACTTCTTTCTAGAAATCTGGCCGGATTTATTAGTCCTCCTAAATGCTGACAACCCAGGGTCCAGACCAGGAAGCAGAGCCGTAGTTTAACACACCTCTCTGCAGCTTCTGTACTGTTACCCATCCATTATCCTATTGAGACGGTGTCTTTCCCACGGCCAAAACTTAACAGATCAAAAACTTATCTAAAAGGAACAAATCATAAAAACCTAATAAAAATCAATACGGTTCACCTTGAACCAAAAAATAAAACAATTAAATGTGGTCTATTAAATATAAGGTCTCTCCCTCCAAAGACTTTGTTAGTTAACGAATTGATTTCTGATAAACAGATTGATTTGTTTTGTCTCACAGAAACCTGGCTACAAGAGGACTACGTTAGTATAAATGAGTCAACTCCCTCCAATTATTCAAATTTCCACATTCCCAGATCTGTGGGAAGAGGAGGAGGAGTGGCAACCATCTTTTAGTCTGATTTATTAATTAGTCCCAGGCCAATTAATAACTACAGTTCTTTTGAACATTTAACCCTCAGTTTCCCTCATCCAAACTGCAAAGCAATAAAACCTCTTCTGTTTGTTGTTTTGTATCGTCCACCAGGCCCTTACACTCAGTTTTTGGATGAGTGGTCAGATTTCTTATCTGATTTGGTGTTAAATACTGATAAGGTTATTATAGTGGGTGATTTTAGAATGTGATAACCTTAGTGTAGCCTTTAAAACTATCCTAGATTCAATTGGTTTTGCTCAAAATGTGCATAAACCGACGCACTCTTGGCTCCATACTTTAGACCTTGTGCTGACATATGGCATTGATTGTGAAGAATTAACAGTATTTCCTCACAACCCTGTCCTATCTGATCATTTTTTAATAACATTTGAGTTTAATCTAACTGAGTTCTCCACCCCCAAAAGAGGGTTCCATTATAGTAGATCTTTATCGGATAATGCTGTATCAAAACTTAAAGAGTCTGTCCCCTTTTTAATATCCTCCGTATTGCAGAAATGCCCTGTAGATGGCAGCAATGTTGTTTCTTCCAATTCACAAATAGATGTCTTTGTAAACGGTATGACTTCGTCATTGCGTTCTGTATTAGACAATGTAGCTCCTTGAAAAAGAAGGTGATTATTCACAGGGAGCTGGCTCCTTGGTTTAATTCAGAGCTGCGTTCCTTGAAGCACAATGTTAGGAAATTGGAGAGAAAATGGCGCTCTACACACCAAGAGGAATCCTACCTAATCTGGAGGGACAGTCTATTGTTGTATAACAAGACCCTTTGCAGAGTTAGAGCAGCATATTTTTCATCATTAATTGAGGAGAATAAGAATAATCCTAGATTTCTCTTCAATACAGTTGCCAAACTTACCCAGAGCCACAGCTCTGTTGATCCATCCATTCCCTTAGCTCTTAGCAGTAATGATTTTATGGGATTCTTCATAAATAAAATTGATTCCATTAAAAATAAAATAATTGGCATCCTCCCAAACATGATTACCTCGTCCTCAGTAAGTGAGGCAGCATTGGAGGAATCCTTAGAACCTGTGGGACCGGTCGGACCGGCTTCCTCCCCCGCCATCGGAGCCAACTCACCACCAGGTAGTGGTCGGTGGAGAGCTCCGCCCCTCTCTTCACCCGAGTGTCCAAGACATACGGCCGCAGATCAGATGAAACGACAACAAAGTCGATCATTGAACTGCGACCTAGGGTGTCCTGGTGCCAAGAGCACATATGGACACCCTTATGCTTGAACATGGTGTTTGTGATGGACAATCCATGACGAGCACAGAAGTCCAACAACAAAACACCACTCGAGTTCAGATCAGGTGGGCCATTCCTCCCAACCACGCCCCTCCAGGTCCCACTGTCATTGCCCACGTGAGCGTTGAAGTCCCCCAGCAAAACGAGGGAGTCCCCAGGAGGGGCACTCTCCAGTACCCCTTCCAAGGACTCCAAAAAGGGTGGGTAATCTGAACTGCTGTTTGGCGCATAAGCGCAAACAACAGTCAGAACCCGTCCCCCCACACGAATGCGGAGGGAGGCCACCCTCTCGTTCACCGTGGAAAACCCCAACGTGCAGGCACCGAGATGGGGGGCAACAAGTATGCCAACCCCAGCTCGGCGCCTCTCACCATGGGCAACTCCAGAGTGAAAGAATGTCCAGCCCCTCTCAAGGAGACTGGTTCCGGAGCCAGAGCGGTGCGTCGAGGTGAGTCCGACTATCTCTAGTCGGAACCTCTCGACCTCGCGCACAAGCTCAGGCTCCTTCCCCACCAGAGAGGTGACATTCCACGTCCCAAGAGCCAGCTTCTGCAGCCGAGGATCGGAACGCCAAGGTCCCCGCCCTCTACTGCTACCCGTTACACAATGCACCCGACCCCTTTGGCCCCTCCGACAGGTGGTGAGCCCGTCGGAAGGGGGACCCATGTCACCTCTTCGGGCTGAGCCCGGCCGGGCTCCATGGGCAAAAGCCCGTCCACCAGATGCTCGCCAACGTGCCCCACCTCCAGGCCTGGCTCCAGAGTGGGGCCCCGGTGACCCGCGTCCGGGCGAGAGAACACGAGGTCCAATAGTCTTACTCATCATTAGGGCATTTTGGGCTGCGCTTTGTCTGGTCCCTCACCTAGGACCTGTCTGCCTTGGGTGACCCTACCAGGGGCTTAAAGCCCCTGACAGCATAGCTCCTAGGATCATTGGGACACTCAAACCCCTCCACCACGGTAAGTCGGCAGCCCAGGGAGGGGGGATGGGAGCCTTGTCTTCTCTAATTCTCTAGAGTCAAAGGTGAAGTCATCTGTCCAACAGCTGAATCTCCATCCAATTTAGTTCATCACCAGAACAATTATCCCAAACAGAGCAACAGATCTACAGCAGAATATCTGAAAAGGACCAGAATCAAGATGTTGCAGTGGCCCAGTCAAAGTCCAGACCTCAGCCTGATTGAACGCTGTTTAAAGTGAGAAGCTGATTAATTTGGCTCCAGCCACCCTATTGAGGAGGGTTCTTAAATCTGCATCTCATTCATTCGGTTCTCCTGATCAAAACCTCGGAACTTAGACAGACGTGAATCAACTGCTTCACCGTTTGGACCAACCGTTTTATTCAGATAAGAAATACCTTTATTGTCCCACAATGGGAAAATTCAGGCAAGATATCCAGAGGATGTCTTTGTCAACTCAATCCCTGTTAGGTGCTTATTGCTGTGAACAACAACCCCACATCACCATTCCTCCACTATCCTGCTTGACAGTCGGTATAAGCTGATGTTGCTGTTTCCAGGGAAGATTTGCAGCAGTTTGATTAGATTTCTGCTGGTGAATAATCCACCTGTCTTTAGAATGATTAGCTTTATTTAATAGTTTAAAAAGTACGCCGTAACCCTTCCCAATAGAAGCAACAACTGGTTCTCTCACCTGACCGATAAAAGTAGAAACTGTATTCTGTATTTTACTCAGAGCTTTATGTTTGTTTAATTATGATGAATAGCTGTACACTTTTAAATATATACTTATTTTATTCCTCTGGTCCTTAAACAAAAAATGATATCTTCACCAGACAGAACATTTTATAGATAATGATGTAAATTGTCATGGTGCAGTTTTAGCCTGCCTGTCTCCCCATGAACTTGCCAGCTCTTTCCACCTCTCAAGCAGCTCAGCTCTCACTCCACCTCCTCATTAGTTCCACCCGCCGTTCCTAATTATCCCGGACTCAGTACACCTGCCAACACCTCTACTTAAACCTCCCTCAGTCTGCTCTTCCCCGCCGGATTGTCTTCATCCAAACCTCGTCCTGCCTTGTGCTTCTCACGTCTGCCTGCCAGAGTTCCCCTCGTTGACGCCCGCCTGCATGTTCTCTCTCTACTGTGCTGCCAGGTTAACTGGCAGCACAGTAGATAGAGAACAACCTTCAATGAACTCTTTAAAACGAAACTCTATGTGCAGCTGAATTCGGGTTCAAACTCCACATACCCTGACATAAATATTATTGGCATTTTATTGATTTTTATCTTTTACTAATCATTACTGCCACGCTGGGAGAGGGAACAGCTTTTTCTTTTAGCTCTTTTTTAATTCAGATTTTTCTCTTTTTATCTCTTTTATTTGATAGCTCCATGAATCTGACATTTCTGAGGTTTTGATTCTGTTAAGAAGTCCACCTTAGGGTTAAAACACAATGGAGTAGCTTCTTGTTAGATTCAGATCTAGATCTCTTCATTCTGGTTGTATCCTAAGATCCCAAAGCGGAGAGGAACCAGGTGTTTGGTCTTTGTAGCCGGCTTGATGTTCTCAGTGGCTCAATAAGGAAGGCCTAGGGTTCAGGGTTAAGGTTCAGGGTAGACTTATCTGAGATCAGCATAAAAATGAATCAAGAGCAAATGTGAAAACCTGCAACTTAATGAGCAAAAAAACGTAATGGTCATTAAATATTTCCTTTTTATTACCAGGTAGAAGCCATGGAGTCTGTTTTAGAGCTGCTGTTGGAAACCCTCGGTGGTCTAAATGAAAGAGAGCAGCGTTTATTCATCGACTGGGTTTTTCAGAAATCTTTGTCCTTTGAGGATCGTTTTCAGTATCAACTTCACATTAATAGAAGATTGTCAGACCTGCAGGATGCTGTGTTTGAAATGGTGCAGCAGACGGGCCTGAAATCTGTGGAGACAACCAAGAAATTTTTAATAAAGATAAAAAGACCAGATCTGCTTCAGATGATTGAAACGTGCAGCAAAAGTCAGGAAAGTAAGAAGATAAAGATTAAACATGTTAATACATTATTTAACCTTCTCATTTTGATTTTAATTACTAATATCTTTGTTGTTTCCCTCAGAGAAACTCTCAGTGGATGAGCGACGCTCTGTTGTCGTGCACAAAGTGAGGGTTCTCATTTCACTCAGATAAGGTTGATGTCTTTAGCAATAATGAGATCCTGAAGCTTAAAAAGGGACTAAAGTTTGTTTATAATTTGCCAAATAAAGAAGAAAATACAACTGAAATAAAATAAATAACTTTGAATCTCTGCTGATATTCGTGGAAGAGTGATAAAATTTAAAGAATCTGTATAAAACCATCAGAACATTTCTGAATGATATGTTGATGTTTCAGGTGGCTCTGATGGCAGCTTTCAAACAGCTCCTCACAGACGTCCTGAGTGATTTGAAAAAACGGGAGTTTGAGGATTACAACATGTATCTGGACTCAATCCTATCCCCCTCTGACTATAACCCGTACCGTTCTCCTTTGAGTTTGGGATCTGTCCCAGTTACAGTCAATAGGATGATGGAGACGTTTGGTCTGCGGCCTCTGGATGTTTCCATGGAGATTTTAATGGACATTAACAGGAACGATCTGGGACAGAGGCTCCTGGAGAACAGCTCAGGACTCAAAGGTAATTAAAACAAATCTAAATCTATATTCTGTCATCACCAACGAGCCGTCCGTAGAGTTCTTCCTGTAGCTTGTTGCAAAAGGACCTCAGCCTTCCTTAGGATGGGAGAACATCTTATCCTGAAGAACCTGAGTTATTATCCACCTTCACCAGATGTTCCTAGTTCACCTTCACTACTCGTCTGGGTTTATCTGGTCAGGTCAAACACCAGTTTCCCATTTCTCCTGGACCTCTGTGTTTCTGTTTGCCGTTTCCTTGACCAGCCATTCATTTCCCAGATGTTATCTCTGTATCCTGTTCTGTCACACCTGAACTGCCGTTTTGATGCACCACCATCTCCAGGCCCCTGCTCTCCCCCACCACACGGCTCATAAGGCACCCAGCCTGCTCATTAATCCCTGTGGGTCTACATTTTGGTGCCCCCTGTTGCTCCTTTGGGGTGAGCCTATTTAGGCAACAGAAACAGGGCTGGACCACCAGGTCCAGGCAGAAAGCTCTCCCCCAGGACCAGCTGGTCCTCAGGCTTCTCTGTTCTGAGGGAATTGTCTTATTTTGTGTGATTTTGCAGCATAAAGGGAATAATGAATAACTCAGAGCTCTTTGCCACATAATGGAGGCAATTCTGTAAAACTGAGATCCAGCTTTCAACAGACTCTCAGCTTCCAGGTAGAGGCTGTTCCTGGATCTGGTGGTCCTGCTCTGCTCCACAGCCTGCTGTGAGAGGGAAGGAGGACTAACGGTGTGTACGGGGGGGTCCTTCAGGATACTGGAGAACCGTTTCCTGCGTCTGGAGGTATACATGTCCATGGTGGAGGATACGCTCCTTCGCACAGTCCTCTGTGGGACTCCAGGTGTTCCACCTGTTTCAGATCAGCTGAATCAAATACTACACTATTACTCTGTTGTTTGAATAATTCTAACTCATGTTTCATGTTTTTCTTCTGGTATTCTATAATGAAAATGAATTTAAAATCCTACAGAAGACAATGTTTTTGTTTTCTTTGTCAGGAAAAACGTCCGTTGATGAATATCTGAGAGCAGATGTGTTAAACAGAGTAAGTGGGACTTTCTACTACCTGCTTTATTTCTTCTCAGAGGAATTCAGTCAAATTAATACCATGCTCTGGGTTTGAGACGCACCAAGACAATCAGAGATGAGCAGCATTATAACAGGGAGATAAACCAACCCTGACAATACCATAAATCTGATCCAAAGTTTTATCTGAACTGAGTGGATGAGAAAAGCTGGAGGCTCCTTGCACACTTTCTACCCTTCAAAGATAAAAACGAAAAACACTAAGAAGAACTGGAAGGAATAGATTATGGTTCCAATGATTGCCAGTTTAAGAAAAAAACATGCAAACAGAAAGTTATCACTCCTGAGAAAAAATGTATTTGCTCAACAAGTTTTTTAAATGTTTCAGGTGACAGCAAAGGTTTCTCTAAAACTTACTCTTCTGAAGATGATGAATGACCTGGATCGCTGGGATGTCAGGACATTTAAATGGTTGCTGCAGTTCACATGTTTCCAGAAAGGCCTCCCAGACATTAGGCTGGGGTCCAGGTCCTGGCTCAGCAGAAGTTTGGTGGATCCACCAGACTTGGTGGATCAGATTGTACAGAGGCTTGGCCAAGAGTCTGTGGACGTAGCCAGGGAGGTTCTGACGGACATGAAGAGGACGGATGTGGTACAGAAGCTGACAGGAAGCAGCTTAGGATCAAAAGGTTGGACTGTTGTTGGCGCTATGAAGAATTAAGATTATGTTTTAAAAGTTAACAACTTTAAAAATGTTGTTCTCTCTTTTCTTCAGAGGAGCTACAGTCTCTGTTGCTCCACAAAGTAAGTATGATCACATCAACACATCTTTATTTTCTCAGACTTTCAGCTGTATAATCTACATAACGCCCAAAAACATTTAGAGATCACACTGATGCATTTTAGGAAAACAGCCAAAAAATGACAGTGGGCAGGAAGGCAACGTGAGGAAGAGTAGAAAACTTTAACCAAATAAAACAGGATTCCCAGGATTTTCTCCTGAACTTTACCAGAGCAGTAAATAAACTCAGGAATAAACCATCTTCAGGATCAAAATCCAAGATGGCTCTGACCAATGAAGGTCTCCCCAGGTTAATGCTAGAAATTGAAAATCTATTTTTCTTATGGATAAACCTTACATACACCAGCACACTCTAACAAACACACAGGTGCTTAAGGATTCACTTCTATACAGATAGACCCTTTAATTAGCTTTGGCTGTCACTTTATACATCTTATAATAAAAAAAATACTTTATCAGTGATGTATCAACGCACTGGTTGTTTGTACCTGTAATACTTTATAGGTTGGTTGTTCCATTCTTTTTATATATATCTCTGCAGGTGTAGAAGCAGACTCAGAGGATGTTATATTGTTCTCCCTTTTTCCTCTATTCTATTTTTGTCACATTTTTCTCTTTTAATGTTTTGTCTCATCTCTTTGTCTTCCTTCCTCTCCATTTTACCTTTCAGTTTTTTTGCCCATTGATCTTGAAATAGTCCCAGTAATATTAAAATAAAATTATGTTTCTTTGCATATAAATCAAATGGAGCACTATGGCAAAATCAGTAATGCTCCACTTGTGCAAGTAAATCTGTTGGGCTCTCTTTGGCATAAGTCAGCAATTGTTACTGCAACACAGCCAGACATATTGATGTAGCAGAAAAACATAAAGTTTAAAATTAAATAACAAATAATTCAAATTGGAGAACAGTAGAACTCAGCAGAGTGAGAGAAATAGACCCTGATGTCCTCCAGCAGCCTAAGCCTATAGCAGCATAACCATAGAGGTAGCTCAGAGTAACATGATCCACTCTGACTAGAAGCTTTGTCACAAAGGAAAGTTATTCATATGGAGGCAGCAGGACTGAACTTAGTTTTTCACACATTTTCCTTTTTGATTTTACCTTTAATGAACAACAATAGTGTGAAATCTGCTTTGTTTAAAACTAAATGACGAGAAAATATGAAATGACCAAAACGTGTTAGAGCAGGTTGTTTTATATGGCCTTAAACTTGAACACATACAGGAACACATGTTCCAAAACTAATAATAGAAGCTAATATTATCAAATATATTTCTTTCCTGTTAACATAACCCCTTGACATTAAAACTAAATATACTCCTCAAGGAGTTTTAATATTGTGCAAAAGTTTAATATTTAGTGTCCCTCATTTCAGAAAATAACTCACCTATTATATATAATATATAATTTCATCACACATAGACTGAAACATTTCAAGCCTTTATTTCTTGTAATTCTGATCATTCTGGCTACAGAGACTGAAAACCCAAAATCAGTGTCTCAGATTATTAGAGTATTGTGAGGGTTAGGTCTCTCAGTCTGGCTCAGTAGGGCGACGCCATGATGGAGAAGACAGCTGACTGGACAGAGGTCCAGGAGACAGGCACTGATCTCCTCCACAAGGGGAAGCCACAGAAGGTCATTGCTAAAGAACCGGATGCTCACAGGGTGCTGCGTCCAAGCATATTCATAGAAAGTTGAGTGGAAGGAAAAAGTGTTGTAGGAAAAGGTGCTCCTGCAACAGGGAGAACAGCAGCCTTGGAGAGGATTGTCTAGCAAAATCCAGTCAGGAATTTGAAGGAGCTTTGCAAAGAATAGACTGAGACTGGATCAGTGCATCAAGAACCACTATCTACAGATGGATCATATAAGCATCTTAGCTGGTGTTGTGCAATTATACACTGTTTAAAGTTATTTAAAGTTTCATAAATAACTCTGTCTGTTAAGTATTGTCTGGTGATGATCAGCTCTTAAGCTGATATCAAGACAATGGTTGAAAGGGATGAATTCGAGCACTAGCGATCTTTTAACAGCAAAACCTGCACACACATAGAATAAAGGAGTGACAACATCTTTTCAAGTTCAAGAATTTAATAACAGAAATAAGATAAACATCCAGAGAACATCACTATGTAATGCTGTTTACCTGAATTAACACAATATTTCGATTAATAAATCCTCTCTACTAGGCTAGTGAAACTTAACTAAACTACTAAACAAAATTAAGATAAAAAGAAGCTAAGTTAAGGAACTATTTACATGCAAAAACAAACAAAAGACAAAAGAAAAGTGGTTGGTCATAATCAGAATAATTCAGTGAATCCTTGTTCACTGCAGATCTGACTAACAAAAACATGAAATGGAGTTAAAACATTTGCCATGTATTTCAATCCATTCACAATGCAAAGCCCAAGTCAAACAAAACATTGTTTGTTGAAATAATATTCTGAGGACCGTTTTGTCCTGTAAAATCATTTAAATCAGAAACGCTTGCCTTGATTTATGCGATTCTACCTCCGGCTGCTAGGGGTCGCTACAGCAATCGTCGCTAACCTGGTTAAAATCTACAGTTATCAAAATTGTCTTGAAAACCGGCATTAATATACCATATTGATGCGGGAATAAGGCTCATAACACAGTTAAAGCATAAAGCGTAACTTTACGCTTCATGCTTTATGCTTTAAAACGAACGCCTTTTGAAATGACCGAAACCGGATGTTAGCAAGGCTAATAGCATGTTGGCTAGCGAACGCTCGGCGCTAACATGGTACCAAATGCTAACAATGCTATATTGTTAGCCTTTTGTTCTAAAGCACCATGTGTACAAACGGCTTGCAAAACATTTCCTAATAAACCTTTTCTTCACCCTCAGTCCGCTGCCCAAACCTCTGTCTCGTGTCAGTTCTGTCCAGCTTTGGCCATTTACAGGAGGAGCGTTGAAGGAGGGAAGTTGCTGGTTTGCTTCATGGCAGGCTAGCGTTAGCCTTGCAGCAGCATGTGGCTAACGGCTTGGTCTGGGTTGAAAGCCTGGTCCTCCAGGTAGACTCTGACCCTGGTTGCAGTCACAATTTAAGCAGATTTCTCCTCGGCGGGGAAGGCTTCGCTGCCGGCGTTTCAGCTCTGCGCTGCCTGGAAACCAGCTCCGTCAGGGGTCCACTGAGGAAGCAAACAAAGCTGGCATAGACGGATTCCTTCACTTCGGCATCTGTTTTAAGCAGAAGTGAGAGACTTATCTTTGAATCGGCTGGCAGTTTCTCCCTATGCCAGGGAGGAACTGAGTTTCAGAAGGGTTCATTTTCACTCAGCTCGGGGCCTGCTCCAGGCCCCATGCATGGCTCCTGAGGGAACCATGCAAAGAAATTTCTTTCTTTCTTTCTTTCTTTCTTTCTTTCTTTCTTTCTTTCTTTCTTTCTTTCTTTCTTTCTTTCTTTCTTTCTTTCTTTCTTTCTGCATTGCATGCTGGGAGTGTGTTGGTGACGGTGAGGCTGCATGTGGTGAGTCTGACAGAGAGTGAAAGAGTTGTCCGTAATAGTTTTTTCCGATCTTTTCTTTTTTATGCGTTATTTTTGTAATATTTCTTGTACTGATTCTACTTATTGGGGTTATTCTGATTTCATTAGCGCTCGTAGCGCGTTTTGTTTGCGGGGATGGCGTCTTCAGGGGTGCCGCCCCTGTCTTTAAAAAATGGTATTCGAATTCAGCCTGACCCGTCAATCCCAGTTGAGACAGTTCTCCTGGCTGTTGGAGACATTGTCGGTCACATCAATTTAGGTTACGCTTCAAGAATGAATAAGGGAGTTGTGGTGTTTTTGAAAGAGGAGCGTTTTGTTACCCAGTTGATTGTCAGCGGAGTGACACTAGGTGGAGAGTATTTGCAGGTGTCCCCGCTTGCAGTGCCCTCTACCCGGGTTATTATTTCGGGAGTGCCGCCGTTCATTCCGAATGGATTGTTGGAGAAAGAACTCCAGCGTTTTGGCAAACTTGCTAGCGGGTTCAAAACAGAGGCAGGTGTTTATGTTTTTAAACTCTCCGACACAGACGCTGGAGGTGTCTTTTAGAGTTAAACATGAAGAAGGTTCTTACATGGTTTACGCAAGCACCGGAAACATGAAATGTTTTGAATGTGGGGATGTTGGACATAAGAGGTCCGCTTGTCCGCACAAAAACCCGAAAGAGCAGGATAAAACAAGTATAAATGATGAGGCATCGCAGAATGCTGATATTCCTCCGGCTGCAGAGGAGGGGGCGTTTCCCACATCACCTGTCTCTGACGCTGGTGAGGGAAGCAGTGCTATGGCCGGACAGTCAATAAGGGATGACATGGAGAAACCTGGAACTAATGCTCCGAAAGAGTCCTCTAACTGTGGTCATCTTGACTCGGAAACAGAACAGACGGCTAACTCTGTCTCTGGTTCTGCTGAGGCTGCGCTGCAGCCCGCAGGTGAGGGGGTGGCGGCCCAGTCTACAGCTGACGCTGCACAGGTAGGTGATATGGAGTATGACAGTGATTCAGACACCGTTTCAATCGCAGATTCCCAAACATCCAGTGGCGATTTGTATACTTTAGAAGAAATCAATGTTTTCCTTGATGAAACATTTGGAAAACATGTTAAATTTACTGATTATTTTCCTGATGTGGAAAAATTTATTAAGAGTGCACGAATGGTGCAGAAAATAGTTGGTTTTGAAATGCTTGATGAAAAGAAGCGATTCCGTTTAAAAAAGCATATGACAAATGTCCGGAGACAATCATTGGTAAATAAAGGGAAAGGGTCAAAACGGTTAAAAATTCAGAAATAAGGTTATGATTATGGAACACTGGGTGGTCTTTTCTTTACTGTTCTTGTCTATCTTTCCTTTCCTTTTCACTTGTATGCGTAATATCAGAGTGGGATCTTTAAACATCAATGGTGGGAGAGATCCACATAAAAAGACAGTCAGTTTGGAGATGATCATTCAAAAGAAGTTAGATGTTATGTTCTTACAGGAGACACATACAGATCATGAAAATGAGATAGAATGGGGTATCAGTTGGAAAGGGAATTATTTTTTGTCTCATGGGACCAGGTCGTCTGCTGGTGTAGCGATTTTATTTTCACCAGAATTGGTTGCTAATATAATATCACGCACTGAGTTAGTCCCGGGCAGGGTCCTGGTGATTAGAGCAGAAATAGAAAGTTTTTCTTTTTGTTTTATTAATGTGTATGCACAAAATCAAGGGGAGGGCAGGATTAAGACATTTGAGAAAATACACCGTTTTTTGCAGCAGTTTACCCAAAATGAGTGTGTTGTGATGGGTGGGGATTGGAACTGCACTACTAATTTCACTACCGATAGAACAGGGGAAGAACCTCATCATCCATCATCTTTTAAGCTGTCTCAGTTAATATCAGAGTTGAATTTGGTTGATGCTTGGAAGAATCAGCACCCCCAAGATAAACAGTACACATGGATAAAAATGAAAGATGGAACAGTTAGTGGGGCTAGATTGGATAGATTTTATATTTCTGGTATTCATAGAAATAGACTATCCAACTGCCGAATTTCTCCTGTTGGATTTTCTATTCAATTCAATTTTCAATTCAATTTTATTTATATAGCGCCAAATCATGAAACATGTCATCTCAAGGCACTTTACAAAGTCAAGTTCAATCATATTATACAGATTGGGTCAGATTATACAGATTGGTCAAAAATGTCCTATATAAGGAAACCAGTTGATTGCATCAAGTCCCGACAAGCAGCATTCACTCCTGGGGAAGAGTCATCTGCATTGTACATGGCTTTGCTGCAATCCCTCATACTGAGCAAGCATGAAGCGACAGTGGGAAGAAAAACCACCCATTAACGGGAAGGAAAAACCTCCGGCAGAACCGGGCTCAGTATGAACGGTCATCTGCCTCGACCGACTGGGGGTTACAGAAGACAGAACAGAGACACAACAAGAGAAACAAAAAAGCACAGAAGCACACATTGATCTAGTAATCTGTTCTACATTAGATGGAAGTAGCGGGTGAGCCGTCTTCTCTGGATGATGTCACAGTTAACAGAACGCCAGACCAGGTGTACCTACTATGAAGAAAAAGAGAGAGAGCAAAAGTTAAAAGCTGAAATGACGACAGTCATTTCAATGTAATACAATGCAAAACTGGAGAACAGTAGACTGAAGAACAGTAGAAATCAGTAGAGTGAGAAAATTAGACCCTGATGTCCTCCAGCAGCCTAGGCCTATCACAGCACAACTATAGAGATAGCTCAGGGTATGAGCCACTCTAACTATAAGCTTTGTCAAAAAGGAAAGTTTTAACATTAGTCTTAAAAATAGATAGGGTGTCTGACTCACGGACCAAAACTGGGAGTTGGTTCCACAGGAGAGGAGCCTGATAGCTAAAAGATCTGCCTCCCATTCTACTTTTAGAGACTCTAGGAACCACCAGCAGACCTGCAGTCTGAGAGCGAAGTGCTCTGTTAGGAACATACGGGGTAATCAGAGCTCTGATATATGATGGAGCTTGATTATTAAGGGCTTTATACGTTAGAAGGAGAATTTTAAATTCTATTCTTGATTTAACAGGAAGCCAATGAAGGGAAGCTAAAACAGGAGAAATATGATCCCTCTTGTTGATTTTCATCAGAACTCTTGCCGCAGCATTTTGAATCAGCTGAAGACTTCGAACTGCATTTTGTGGACTTCCTGATAGTAAAGAATTACAATAGTCCAGCCTTGAAGTAACAAATGCATGGACTAGTTTTTCAGCATCACTCCTGGACAGAATGTTTCTAATTTTGGCGATATTCCGGAGGTGAAAAAAGGAAACTCTGGAAACCTGTTTAATATGAGATTTAAATGACATGTCTTGGTCGAAAACAACACCAAGATTTTTAACTTTATTACCAGAGGCCAAGTTAATGCCATCCAGATTAAGGGATTGATTAAGAACTTTATTTTTTGAAGACTCTGGCCCAAAGATTACAACTTCTGTCTTGTCAGAATTTAAATGCAGGAAATTTAAAGTCATCCAGCTTTTGATGTCATCAAGACATGACTGCAGTCGAAGTAACTGATTGGATTCATCTGACCATCATTTAGTTCATATGGATTTGTGTCTTTCATCCACTACTAGATGTAAATCGTATTGGCATTTCAATATTAAACTGCTTCAAGACATGTTTTTTTGTCAAAGTTTTAGTAATTTTTGGCAGTTATGGAAAGTAAGAAAGTCAGATTTTACATCTTTAACTGACTGGTGGGAGGTAGGGAAGGCTCAGATAAGAGTATTCTGTCAACAGTACACTAGTCATTCTACAATTAAAATTAAGAAGGTGATTCAGAATTTAGAAAATGAAATAACACAATTAGAAAATGATTTGCTCAAAGATGTTACAAACAATGAACAGCTTAAACAAAAGAAAGATCAGTTAAGTCGGTTTTTGCATGAAAGGGCTAAAGGGGCTTTAGTTCGGTCGAGGTTTGTCAATATTAAAGATATGGATGCCCCTACATGTTTCTTTTTCAACTTAGAGAAGAATATCAGTCAAACAAAACAGTTGATTGGCCTTCGGCTTCCAGATGGAACTTTGACTACTGATCCTAACACCATGAAGGAGCAGGCTGTGGGCTTCTACAGTGATCTTTTCAAGCGGCAGGACTGTAACAGAAGCTCTATGAAGGATCTGGTGGATGGTCTTCCTCAACTTTCTGCGGCAGATCAGGCGATTTTGGATACTGGAGTTTCATTGGAAGAGTTGACCACCGCTGTTGGACAAATGGCTCCTGGAAAAACTCCAGGTCTGGATGGATAACCTTCAGATTTTTATAAACATTTTTGGAGGCTTTTGGGAGAGGACTTGTGGGAGGTGCTTCGGGAGTGCTCCTCGTCTGGCATCTTGCCATCATCCTGCCGTAAAGCTGTTCTCTCTTTGCTTCCAAAAAAGGAGACCTGACTTTGTTGAAAAACTGGAGACCTGTTTCCCTCCTTTGCGTAGATTATAAATTATTTTCTAAAGTACTTTTGAATAGGTTGAAGAACATTCTTGAATCCATTATACATAAAGATCAATCCTACTGTGTACCTGACAGATCTATTATGGATAATCTTTTTCTTTTAAGAGACTTGATAAATATCTCTAAACTATATGAAATTGATGTTGGAATTATCTCCTTGGATCAGGAAAAAGCTTTTGACAGGGTTGATCATTATTTTCTGTTTTCTACATTAAGGGCTTTTGGGTTTGGTGATGGTTTTATTTCTTTAGTGGGTTTATTGTATAGAGAAGTAGTTTGTGTTGTTAAAAGTGGAGGAGGATTAAGTTGTCCTGTTAAGGTTCAGAGAGGTTTTAGACAAGGATGTCCTATTTCCGGACAATTGTATTCTATTGTAATTGAACCCCTTTTATATAAACTGCGCTCTGTTTTGACTGGTGTTATTCTTCCAGGTATCCCTAATCATTCAGGTTTAGTGGTCTCTGCTTATGCTGATGACAAACATTTTTATTAGAAATCAGAATGATGTAACGGGTCTTCAACACTGTTTGGAGCTTTATGAAAAAGCATCTTCAGCTAAGGTAAACTGGGAAAAAAGCTCTGCATTAAAAATTGGCCCATGGATTAATAATCTCCCTATTTTACCAGGTAATATTATTTGGGCTAGTCAAGGTTTAAAATTTTTGGGTGTTTTTTTTAGGGACAGATATTTTTTTGGAAAAAAATTGGGAGGGTGTGATGGAGAAAGTGTGTGCCAGACTAACCAAATGGAAATGGCTGCTGCCTCAGCTGTCTTACAGGGGAACGGTTCTGGTAGTTAATAACTTGGTTGCTTCGGCTCTCTGGCATAAGTTTGCTGTGTTAACACCGCTGCCATCTCTCATACGTCTCCAAAGGATTCTAGTGGATTTTTTCTGGTCTGGACGACATTGGGTGAGAGCTGCTGCCCTGTACTTACCAGTGGAGGAGGGAGGACAAGGACTCATAGACATCACGTCACGGATTGCAGCTTTCAGGCTTCAAACTGCGCAGAAACTGTTGTATGGTACTGGATTACCATGGTTGGATACGGCATGTCTTCTTTTAAGGAAAGCAGGATGTATTGGATATGATAAACATCTCCTTTTGTTACGACAAGGATCCTTGGACTTGGCTGGTCTTACTCCGTTTTACCAATCTGTATTAAATGCCTGGAAGATTTTCACTTTTGAGAGGACGGCTGATACAACACCAGGGATGTGGATATTTGAAGAACCTCTGTTTGAGAACAATTTCATCCCATCACAGCTGTTGTCATCTGGTACTTTGCGATCTAAGATGAGAGAAGCGGGATGTGTGAAGCTGGGTCATCTGATGAAGGGATCTGTGTCCGACCTAACTGAGCGTTTGGATGTGCGATCCAACAGACTTGTGTTAAGGCTGAAAGAAGAAGCCTGTGCTTCTCTGTCAGACTCTGTCAGAGCCTTTGCTGCTGATGGTACTCTGTCTGACAAATGGGTGGACCAGTATGAATATGTATTTCCATCCATAATGGTCTCTCCTGCAGTGGATCAATGGCAGGATGAGGCAGAAAAGCTGTTGTCCTTCCAAGTTACGCCATTAGGACATTTTGAAGGGTTAGGAAGAAAGGCCTTGTACAATATCTGTGTAAAGGTTCTGAATTTACATTCTCTAGCAGAGGTGAGGGTGTTGAAGTGGACTGAGTTTTTTAACACCAGCTCTACCCCATGAGGCTGTTGGCGGTCCCTGTACAAACCCCCGATAGAAAAACGGGTGGGTGACCTCCAGTGGAGGATTGTACACGGGGCCATAGCTACAAACAGGTATCTGGCACACCTTAATCCTAGCACTTGTGTTAACTGTCCTTATTGTTTGCAGGAGGAAACTTTACATCATATTTTTGTTGAATGTTTAAGATTGATTCCTCTTTTTGTTGTTTTGGATCGTTTGTTTGGTGGTTTTGGTGTACAGTTTTCTAACTGTATATTTATTTATGGTCCACGATATTGCGCAAGGAAGAAATCTGTTCATGTGCTTTTAAATTTCCTTTCTGGAATAGCAAAACTAGCAATATGGATATCAAGAAAGAACAAAAAGAATGGTCATAAAACTGAAGATGCTCTTGTTCTTTTTCAGAGACTGATAATTGCTCGTGTTCGTGTGGAATTTGAGTTTTTTAAGTTAACAAAGAGTATAGATGTTTTTGTAGGTAAATGGGGTGTTAAAGGTGTTCTGTGTTCGGTGGATGAAGGTGGATCTTTAGTTTTTAATTTTTGATTTTTTTTCTGTTCTTTTATTAACATGATTTAGTTGTATTGATTGCTGTAATGGGTAATAAAGGCAATTTTAAACTCAAACTCTTTCTTTTTTTCTTTCTTTTTTTCTTTCTTTCTTTCTTTCTTTCTTTCTTTCTTTCTTTCTTTCTTTCTTTCTTTCTTTCTACACAGCTTCAGTTTATTAGGCGTTTGCCATAGCGTTTGCAATGAGGAGGCAGTGCTGCCTCCCATGCAAATGCATGTTCACACATAAATGTCCCAACCCTTCTGGCACTCACAAAAAAGGAATTTTGTGGATAACTGTTACGGTTTTTCCGCAGGAACAATTTGTTTGGGAGTAGCGAATGTGCAAAATCCTAAAAACGCTTTGGAGCTGCATTTTCCCACATCATCCACTTTTTTACATCGTTGCTGTGCCTACACCGATTCTTGTACAAACATAAAAATGTGCACCATAGTCTTCAAAAGCCTGCTGATACTCACGGTGAAAGAATTATTTTGATATCTTTTATACTTTTTCAGCTACAGCGATTTGTTCGGGACCGTTTTTAGAGGATTTCTGAAATTCCATAAAAATCTCCTTTATATCATAATTTTTTACGCCTTTATTAAACTTTTTCCAGCAAAAAACGATAGATTGTCTTCTTCCCCTATCCGTTACGAACTAAACGCAGAAAAAATTACGTCTCTACCATTTACGGATCAGGAGATGTGGAGCGTTGTTCGAGGCAAAGTTCTCCATTGTAATCCAATAGGCAGAGTCTGACACAAAGTGTCTGCACTTCTGTAGACAGGCCCGCTGCAGGTGTGAGTGAGTTTCCATGACGACGGAACTCTGGGAGCCAGAGGGAGAGGCTCCATTGAGATAGAATGGCAACTTTCGACGCACACTGCAGTTGCTGTGATTAATGTAGAAATCTGAAATTCGCACAGTCACTTCCTCTTGACATTTTAAAAATTTCAAGTGACTTTCAGCCATGTGTTACTTTTCTCCCCATTTTGGATTTCACATGCTTTCCTATTGGGCCTTTGCTTCCAACAGGACCTGGCATGATGCCCAGACATGACCCAATTGGCCAATACAGCACCACCCACCTGTGGGAAATGGCGCTACTGACCATTTTGGTCAAATGTTGAGTTCTGGGCCCAGATGTGGTGAGGCTGAGTTGCTAAAGGAGGCCAATCTGACCCATGAACTTTGGTCACGTTTGGTGACATTAAGTATTGGCACCCCATTTTGAGGCACTTCCAAGTACAGGATTTGGACCAAACTAACAGAGTACAATCACCCGGTGATACTGAACACAACCATGCTAGCGGCTAACGGTTAGCATGTTGCTAACCGGAAGTAGCTCTAGGGAGCTTGTACAAACTTCTGCTTGACAGATTTGGTGAATTTTAGGATTTTCTCCCTTTTTAGGCACTTCTCAGTACAGGATTTCAACCAAACTAACAGAGTAACATCACCCGGTGATACTGAACACAACCATGCTAGCGGCTAACGGTTAGCATTTTGCTAACTGGAAGTAGCTTTAGGAAGGTCCTATCAACTTCTGCTTAGCCAGGGTTCTTCTACCTTTACAGACAGAGAGGGCCACAGCTGTCAGTGAGTCTCCATGACAACGCTTTTAGCCAGAGGCTCCTAGGAGGCCCATTGACTTAACATGGAACCTTTTAAGGGCCGCTGCGAGGGCTGTGAAGACCGTAGGAACCTGAAATTCGCAGTGTTACTTCCTGTTAGTATTTCTGACGGTACGGTACGCACCAAGAGGCAGGCGCCTTGCTAAATTTCTTCAGACATTTTTCTAGTTAACTGACTGCAGTGCAGATGATCTGCTCAGCCCTTTTTCTGCTGCACAAATGTAGCAGAATTGATTGACACCAATTTTTTTTTTTAGATTGGAAAAAGTTATGGGGGCCAACTTTACTCATGTTGTCTTTGGGAGACTTGTCACTGTTAGACTGTGAAATAACTTCTACTCAACTTTATCCACGTGTCCATTTGTTTAAGTGTGCCACATGTGACATCTTCAGCATTATCTGTTGTTTCCCAGTAACTGCTTTCTGCAGCTCCAGCATCTGGTATCTCATAATCTTTAACACTGGTCTGGAAACAAAAATGTGTTAAAGGATGGAAGGACACTTACCAAAAGGAAAACTCCAAGAGACGACGTTTTTGTGTAAATAAAAATGTATCAGTAATCAAAAATCTAGGATTAAAGAGAAATATAATTAGATACAAAAGTCTTAAAGCTTATAAGGATTGACAAAGTTTGAAAACATGACAAAACTCTAAGACTCTAAGCATATTTATATTTAGATCAAAATTAAAAACCTTTTTAGAGTTGCCTTTAAATGTTAATGTTTGTAGTCCAACTTGTCTTTTGTCTTGACCTGCTGCTACTATTCCACTGATATGTGCTTTCCTCTGTAACGTTTTCTTTCATGTTCTGTACAGCACTTTAAATCGTCTTGTTACTGAAATGTGCTACAAATAAACTTGCCTTATATCAGCGTAAATAACCATGATTAACATGTGAAAAGGGAACTAATACATGTAAAAATGTTTAGAGAAAAGGAGAGCAACATCTTTAATATTGTAGTGATTTGTTCTTAACAAAACAAAAACGAACCTAAGCCACCGTGAGCCTCTTGCATCCAATGAATTAACTTCAGGTATGATTGAAGAGCTCTTATTGATCCAACGCTCTCACAAAAATGCAAATTGTAATTGCCCACTGGCTTACAACCCAATATGATATAATTGCCGCAACGCAGTGATCGATAACAAAACAACGAATACTACCACTACCGACGGTTTGTTTCCGCCGCAATCAGCACACCTGCCATGCGATTACCTGTGACTCCATTTAAAACAGATGAAGCCACCCACTGTCCATTTTAGGTATTACAACAAAGTAAAATAAACACTAGACTCCAAAATATGGCTCTAATAAATATGACGAGGGCAGTTGCTGGTGTCGTTACTCTGGAGGCCATAAGTGGATTTCTCTTCTGTTTCTATTGGCATTTACTTCCATGGCCTTCATGGAGGCCCCTGCATTCCCAGCATGCTCCTCTCCTCCCCGCTTGGATGATCTCTGGTACCTGCAGGTTCACTCTCCCTTGTCTCTCAGCTTGTTAGGATGGACTGACGCCAGCCTATCACATGTGATGGGGAACCACTCCACCCTTTGCGTGCGTGAATGCTGCTGATCTCTGACCCCGATCTTCCTTTCTACAACTTTTTCTCTTAAAAGCTGGTGAGACCCTTTACAGAAGACTAGAGGCCTTAGGTGGGAACGCTGTGGACCAGTGTCTAGGTTTGAAGGCAGGTATTGCAGGCAACAGTGTGTGGTGTTAGGAAATTGCTGGAGACAAGGGATGAGCTAGAACTATGTTATTATTTGGAAACAAAATAACCCAAATAGAAGCTTACAACTTAACAAGCCAGCAGCCCTATGTTTTACATTTAGTGCAATACCCCATATCCTTTAGTGTAGTCTGTGTTCAGTAGTTAGTAGTCTTAGTCAATTCTTTTGGTCAGTTAGTGTTTCAATTGTTGTGGTAGTTGGCCGATTACCATATTGTGAGCTGGACAATGTCGAATGAATGCTGTCCTTCAATCAACGTTCTCGGCTCAGGCTCACCATCTCCTTCAGGAAAGAGTTCTTCAGTCTGTTTGGAAGGTTTCCTGAACCAGCAAACACAACCTAGTCAAGATGCTGCTCAAGCTTAGCACAGTAGACAATCATCACACCACTTCTCTGCTCCGTTTTCTGATTGAGAAAATAATTAGTCATCTAGCCCACAAATGTTTTATTACACATTAGCTTTTGGTATCACCAAACTCACCAATGTAGCATTTTTTCCTTGCAACACCTCCTCTGCTCCAAGCTGTGATCAGAAAGAATTCTAAGCTACAGAAAGGCTCGGTGCAGACATGCACGGGCGATCCAAAAGACAGGAAGTAAAAGTAAAAGCAGGTCAACGTTTCCTCTATTCAAAATAAATGTTTTTCAAAATGAAATACATGCATTAATCAAAATGAATATAAACATAAATTGAACTGTTTTGTTTTCACCGGGTTTACACTGTTTTTAGCATTAAAATTATAAGTATAAAAGCCCACAGCAGTGGCTTCTGTTAAATTTGCACACTAGTGATTACGACAGGACGCTCTCTGCAAAAAGGTGGTGACCTCTGTGCACCATACGCCTCAGCATCCACTGCCCCTCTCCTTCAGTTTAAATGGTCTACCGCTTCATAGCTGCGTTGCTGTCATTGCCAATAGCTCCACTTCATTCTAAAACCACTGACCACTGACTGGAGAATATTTAGGAGCGAGGACATTTCCTGACTGGACTTCCTTGTTTAGGTAGCTTCCTCTCACAGAACCAGGCTGGAGTTCTCGGAGCTCCTGAGAGCGACTCGCTCTTTCACAGATGTCTGTAGAAACAGTCTGCAGGCCTAGCAGCTTCATTTTAGTCACCTAGGCCAATGGAAGTCATGGAACAACTGATTTCCATGATTTGGATAAGTGAGTTAATACTTGTGGCTATATAGTGTATTATAACACTGGAAGATGTAAAAACACTTCTGTTCAGAAAACTAAAATAGACGTTTTGTTAAATACACAGATTCACACATGCACAGATATTTAAGGTCGACTCATCTCATATATTAAACAGTATTTATGTTCTACAGTTGAGAGTTTGATGGCTGATTTGTATTTCTAAAAGATTTGCTTCTGTTTAATTAACTCTTCTGTGAATTGACCAGGTGGGAGAGATGGAGTCTGTTTTGGAGCTGCTGCTGGAGACGCTGTCCGCTCTGAGTGAAGACAGTTTAAGTCAATTCTGGAAGCAGTACCTGGGCCGAGAACGTTCCTTAAGTCCTAGCTGTATCACAGATCTGAAAGGAGAACCTTTCCCACCGTCTGCTGTTAAGATCGAGCTGGAGATCTTAGCAGTCTCATTGTTGCAGCGTGAGGGAAAACTGGCCGTGGACGTTACTGAAAGGATTTTAACAGACATTAACGAAACGCATCTGGTCCAAAGGCTTTGGGATCACAGGTCAAGAAACAAAAGTAAGAGAATAATAACAAAACCTATACATCAAGAGATCTCCTTTTAGTGAGTTTTTCCCCCCCAAATTTCACCTTATTTATTCAGGTAAATGTCATTGAGACAAGGTCAGATATTTAAGAATGCCCTGATCTAAAGACAGATACAGAACTACAACATGTTAAAACAGATTCTAGCCTTTTTAGATGAAATAATCAATCTGGATCAAAACCAATTAATTAAATTAATCAACTGGAAATAAAATAAGCAATTAAAGGTCTCACAGGTTCTGTTTGTTAGCTCAGGTTGAGGCATATTTTAATATGGATCTCTTTATACTGTGGTTCTTTGAGCTGCTTTAATTTTCTTCCACTCAGAAAACCCTGATGATCATCTGCCGGCGCTGCTCCACAAAGTGAGTAAAGTCTCTGAGTCCCCTTGACTTCAGAATGCTGCTTGTTTCTATTCTACGTTTCATGGGTCAGATGTAGGACTGTGACACATCTGAGAAAAACTTAATATGAACTGGACTCACTTTGTTAAGTCATGGAAAATTAAGCACACCCCCTCCCCATGTTTCAACCATTTGTAGAACCCTTTAGCAGCATTAACTCTTTGCGGGGATCAGTCTCTGACATCACTGGAGGAGGACCCACGTTTCTTTCCAGCGTTGCTTCAGGTCGTTTAGGTTTGAAGAAATGAGTCTCTCCACAGCTCAGCTGATGATCGACCTGATGACTGCAGGGTGACTATGTCAGAAAAACAAACCAGGATCATCCCCCCCCCAACCACCACCATGCTTGACAGTATGAGGATTTCTGCTGATATTCTCTGTTTGGTTTTCTTTCAACATGGTGCTGATGAGCATTTTAGACAAACATCTCCAGAACTCTGGTCTCCTCCGTTGTCCCAGAAGTCTGGTCCTTCCTCCAGGTGCAGCTCTGCTGACCTCAGTCCTGCTGCCATCTTGGTTCAGGAGAGAAGAGACTTTCTCCTTCAACCCTTCCATGCTGCCAGACTGGTTCAGGGTCATGACCTTTGACCTTTAACCTGCTACCTAAGTACTGTAGAGTCTGAGGTGGAGCTCCTGGTTAATAATCATTTCTCTGAGCTTCCCACTCTGATCTTGGGCTAAACCTCCTGGACGTCCATCCTGGAAGCTGTTGAGACGTTCTCATCCTGGGAATAATGTTTCTCTCTGCAGGATGACGGCCTAAAATGGTTTGTAGGCAAGGCAAAGCAAGGCAGATTTATTTATATAGCACAATTCAGTACAGAGACAATGCAAAGTGCTTTACATGATTAAAATATAGGAATAAAAGCAAGTAGGAATAGAATGTAGAAACAAAAAAAGAACATTAAAAAGAGTAAAACAGTTTAACTGGAACATTCAAAGGCAATTTTAAACAAATGTGTTTAAAAACTCAGGCTTCCCGCACTTTTACAGTTTTCTGGAAGTTTGTTCCAGATAAGTGGAGCATAGAAACTAAATGCTGCTTCTCCTTGTTTAGTTCTGGTTCTAGGTATGCAGAGTAGACTGGAGCCAGAAGACCTGAGTGGTCTGGAGGGTTGATGCCCTGATAACAAGTCTGTGATGTATTTAGGTGCTAAGCCATTTAGGGAATTATAGACTAACAGAAGTATTTTAAAGTCTATTCTCTGAGATACAGGGAGCCAGTGTAATGACTTTAGAACTGGGGTTATGTGCTCTACTTTCTTAGTCTTAGTGAGGACGCAGGCAGCAGCGTTCTGGATCAGCTGCAGCTGTCTGATCCACTTTTTAGGCAGACCTGTAAAAACACCGTTGCAGTAATCAATTCTACTAAATATAAACGCATGGATTAGTTTTTCCAGATCCTTCTGAGACATTAGTCCTTTAGTCCTGAAAAAGTTCCTCAGGTGATAGAAAGCCAAACTTGTAACTGTCTTTAGATGCTTTTGGAGGTTCAGGTCTGAGTCCATCACTGAGTTCCTAGCTGAAGCAGCTGAAGCTGTGTGCTAACTTTTGATCTCTCCTCTATTGGTCCAAAGATTATTACTTTAGTTTTGTTTTTATTCAATTGAAGAAAGTTTTGACACATCCACGTATTGATTTCTTCTAGGCATTTACTCAGTGCCTGAACTGGTTCATAGTCACCTGGTGACATGGTGATGTAAAGCTGTGTGTCGTCTGCATAGTTATGGTAGCTGATGTTGTTATTTTTTATTATCTGAGCTAGAGGGAGCATGTAGATATTGAAGAGGAGGGGACCCAGGTTGGACCCTTGGGGAACCCCACATGTGATTTTTGTCATCTTTGATGTAAAGTTACCTACTGATACAAAAAAGTCCCTGTCCTTTAAGTAGGATTTAAACCAGTGGAGAGCTATACCAGAGAGGCCGACCCAGTTATCCAGGCGTTCTAACAGGATGGAGTGATCAACAGTATCAAATGCTGCACTGAGATCTGATAGAACCAACACTGTGGTTCTTCCACAGTCTGTATTTATATGGATGTCATTAAACACCTTGATAAGGGCGGTCTCTGTACTGTGGTGAGCACGGAAACCAGACTGGAAGACGTCAAAGCGGCTGGTCGTAGTTAAGAAGGTGTTTAATTGTTGAAATACAGCTTTTTCAATAATCTTACTGATAAAGGGGAGGTTTGAGATGGGCCTGTAGTTCTGGAGTAGAAGTTTGTCTAAGTCAGAGGTGTCAAACTAATTTATATATGGGGCCACTTTGGCATCATGAAGTCATTAAAAGGGCCGCTTGCATGTGTAGAGACGATACTTTTCATTTCATAATTTCATTCCAGTTCACACAGTAGTATTAAAAAATGCACAGTAACATAAAAGTAGCACTCTTAGGCCCAGTTTATACAGTTTATCTGCAAAAAAAGTTGATATTGGGGTGAGTTACACTTACAGGAGGCACAGTTTTAGCCACTTTATACACTTTAAAAGGATATATGCCTTTTTTTGGCTCTCGAGGGCCAGATAATTTACCTTGAAGGGCCAGATTTGGCCCGCGGGCCTTGAGTTTGACACCTGTGGTCTAAGTTGTTCTTTTTCAGCAGTGGTTTGATAATTGCTGTTTTTAGGGACTGGAGGAAAACACCTGACAGAAGGGACGTGTTTATTATCTGGGTCAGATCAGACGCTATGACAGGCAGAACGTTCTTAAGGAAAGCTGTGGGTAGAACATCAAGACAGCAGGAGGAGGAACTTAGCTGCTGAATGATCTCCTCTAAGCTTTTGGAGTTTATTTGGCTGAATTGGGACATTTTGTCAGAAGTAGTTCCAGCTGAATACGGCATTGGTTCTGGTGTTGATATGGTAGTGCAAAGTGATCCTCTAATTTTTAGGATTTTCTCAGTAAAGAAGTTAGCAAATTCATTGCAGGCCCTGGTGGAGTGGAGTTCTGAAGCCACGGACACAGGAGGATTTGTTAATCTGTCGACTGTGGAAAATAAGACACAAACATTATTAATGTTTTTCTTGATGATCTCTGAGAAGAAAGATTCTCTTGCATTTTTCAGTTGTAAGTTATATCTGTTAAGTCTCTCTTTATAGATTTCATAGTGAACCTGGAGTCTGTTCTTTCTCCACCTGCGTTCAGCTTTTTGACACTCCCTTTTTTCACCTCTAACTGCTGGAGCATTTCTCCAAGGAGATTTTTTCTTCCCGGAAACAACTTTCACTTTAACTGGAGCAATGCAGTCAATGATGTCTGAGACTTTAGACTGAAAGTTATCTACTAGCTCATCTACTGAGTTGCAGCCCAAGGTTGAAGTATCAGAGTGGCATTGTCCTTAAAGGTGCGTTTTCTTACGATGTCCCTTTGGCTAAATGAGTCAATGGTAATTATGCTTTCAAAGGTAACAGAAAAGTGATCAGATAGGTTAACATCAGTTACATTGACGTTAGAAATCTTTACACCCTTAGTGATGATTAAGTCTAATATTTGTCCCGGTTTGTGTGTTGGCTGTTTAACATGCTGAGTTAAATTAAAGTTTCTACTGTCACACAGTTCTTTTGCACTTCTGTCTTCAGGGTTGTCAACGTGAAAGTTGAAGTCTCCAACAATAATTAAAGTCATAGTCAACACATATCACAGACAGGAGGTCACTAAAATCCTTAAAAAAGTTTGATGTGGACTTAGGAGGCCTGTAAACATTCAGAAACATAGTTCGTACCGGGCCCTTTACGTGGAGAGCCAAATGTTCAAAAGAGTCGAATTTTCCCAAAAACACCTTTTTACACTTTAGTGAATCATTAAACAATGTTGCTACTCCTCCACCTTTCCTTTGCTGTCTGCTCTCACAAAGGACATTGTAGTTTGGAGGTGTCTACTCCATAGCTGCTTCACTAAATTCATGCAGCCATGTTTCTGTTAAAAACATTACATCAAGATTATTGTCAGTAATGAAGTCATTAATTAAAAGGGATTTTCCTGACAGAGATATGTTTAGTAAACCTAGTTTATATGACTTAGTAGTTGATAGTGTCTCTGTGACAGGTTGCATCTGACAGTTTATGACTTTTAAGTATTTGTTTCTGTTTATCCTTTTGTTTTTCTTATTTCTGCCACGTATTATCACAGATATTCCATAATCTCCGGCAAAAGACCCAGGCTGATGCTGGGAACTGTCATGTCTGATAAACGTGTGGCCAGGGCCCAATCTGTATCACAGCGAAGTAATTTTGAGTTCCTCAGTACCAGAGTGTTCTGTGATACGTAGAGGAGGAGGATCTGAGGCTCTGAGGCCTTTGGAGAATCCTGGTTTATTCACAGCAGAATGGCTATGTGGAGAGGATCTGTAGGCCAATCTTAAATACTTTGTTCATGTTGTGAGAAAATTCCAGAAAAAGAACTTCTGGGCTTTGTGTAAAAGAAGGGGAGGCGGGTCCAGTCTGGACCGGTGTTCGTGACGATGGAGGTTCTTGGTCCTCTCTTTGTCCTGCTGAGATCTGGGATGAATCCTCCTGTAGCTCTGACGTAGCCTCATTCTGTGTCATCTTTCTGGCCATCTTTATCTTGGCTTGTTCGGGCTGCACTGGGCTTATCATTTGTTTTGGCACTGGATGAACTTTGTTTTGGAACAAAGCTGATGACGCATGGTTCACAGAATAGAAGATGTTTGAAATCAGCCGTTTTGCACCTGACCTATCTAGAGAGAAACCATCTCTGTTGAACAGATGTCTCCTCTCCCAAAATATGTTAAAGTTGTCAATGAAGGTTACAGTTGTTTGTTTGCATGTTTTTTCCAGCCATTTGTTTAGCATCAGAATTCTGGAAAAAATCTCGTCTTCACAAGTAACAGGGGCACGAGGGCAGCTGATAAACACCTTGAGATTTTTGCTATCAACTAAGTTCAACAGACGAATGTAGTCCTCTTTCAATACTTCTGATTTTCTCTCGAAGGTGTCACCCAGGGCTACAGCTTGTATTATGAGTTTTTCCAGGGTTGGGCGTTCTTTCAAGACCCTTGGAAGGTCTGTCTGAAGGATATCTAAAACATCAGACACCAGGCTACAGCTCCCGTCGTTATAGATCAACACCTCTGTGTTTTTCTTGTTACAGAAGTGTTTAATCCCCCTTACAGATCCATTGCATAAAATCAGGGTCCTTGGCCCCGTGGCATGTCTTTTCTGTGATGTCTTAGAACGAAAATCGATGACATACCTCTGATTGTTGTCGTGATCCTCCCTGGTCACATTTTGGAGCGGAGCGAATCTGTTTAGTAACGGAATTCCAGCATTTCCAGCAGGTTTACTCCTATCATTTGTTTTGAGAACAGCCCGCTGTTGTTTCACTTGTCTTGGGACAGCTCTGTAGTCTCGGCCAGTTTTCTTTGTCTAGGTGGGGGGTTCGTTGATCCTTTGGTCTTGCACCCAGAGTGGTCCAGGGATTCTCATTTTCCTCAGGGGACTGTTTGTTCGCTGAGTCGCTGGGCTGGTGGTCACCGCTCGGAATCACAGGCAGGGTTGTTTCATTTCCATGCGCGGCGTTTACATCATAATTTACTTCGAGTCGACAGATTTTCAGTTCCATAACAGCTATCTTCTGTAAAAGCTTGTCAAAGTCCATTGTGGTGAAGGAAGGCATCTTTTCAAAATCAAAATAAAAAAATAAGTAAAAGAAAATAAATAAAATAACTAAATCCAACTTTCTGTGGTTTAGGTTAAGAGATAAAAAGGAGATAAAAAGTAAAAGGCAGGAAAATGCAAGCAAGCAGGGAGCAGAGAAAAAAGCGTCCGAACAGGCAGAGAGGCGGAGAGTTGTAGATGACCTTTGAACCCTCCCCAGGTTGATGGGCAGCAACAGCTCCTGCTTTGAGGTGATTGTACCTCTGTAAGGGAGGTGGACAAGTTAGTGGCTGTGGTTCCAACAGAGTCACTCACAGGAAGGCAATAAAGGAACGCTGGAAGGTCCTCTCACACTGGAGGAGTCAGGAATATATAGAGCAGCCAACAGGTGCAGCAGCACCACTAGTTAGAGGAGTCACAGGTGCATGAAGTCAGGGAGGGATTGCCAGAGCAGCACAGGGAGCAGAGAGTGACGTCAGCAGCAGAAACACACGTTACACCCTGGATGCTTCAGAGCAGCAAACTGAGAAAACTCCTGCTTTAGAGAAACAGGACAGTGGACTTTACATTATCCTATGATAGTAAATAATTCAGAACTTTAAAGTTATCATTGGGTTTGCATAAATTAGTGCAGAATAATTAATGTAATTACAATTAACAGATTGTAAATATGTAGATACATTACTGAGAAAGTTATTATCATCAAAAGACTCCAGTCTCAGATGAGAACCGGAAGTAGAAAGTTACAAAATTTGTCGATGCACCCCCCCCCCCCCCCCCCCCCCCCCAAACACACACATTTTTAGAGGTCCTCATAACAATTACATGTTAAGCTGTAATTCTGGATGAATTCTCCTTAAACAGGCGTCTTATTATTTCAGGCAGCAACGATGGCAGCTGTGAAGGAGCTGCTTTTGGAAACACTGATTAATTTGAATCCTGTAGTCCTTGAAAAGTTCAAGATCTTCTTGAAGTTCACGGTCTTCCAGAAGAAATTGCCACAGATCCCATGGAGCAATCTGCAAGAGGCAGACTGTAGATCAACAATGAATCTGATGTTGGCCACATATGGTCAGCGGTGTTTGGAGGTGACCAGTCAGGTTCTAACAGACATGAACCAGACCGATCTGTTGGCGTATCTGCCAGAGAAGAGTGATGGAGCTGAAGGTAAGCTGAACTACGCTCCTCAGTAATTCAGAGCACTGATTTCCAACTTATCATCCATGCCAGCGTGGGCATAAACCTACAGGAATAATCTGTTCTGGGTGAAGCAGGAGCTCCTGTTCTCCACTAACTGGGTTGATGAAGTTCTGCAGACTTTCAGGTGGTTCCTTCTTTATTTTCCAGCTTCAGTCCTTAAAAAGACACAGAAGGGAAATAGTCAGAAGCAATCTGCTTTGTTTTCAATTATATTTGCCTCTTTTTCTCTGTTGCCACAGTATTCATATCCAGCCTTTTTTCCTTCGTGTTTACTGGAAACACTGATTAGAACAAACCTAGATGAGATTTATGAATAAAATTCATTATTGCCAAAAATGGACCAAATCATATGTTTTACAGTCTGGACAACACAGAACCAACTGGCTAAGATCAGTCGGTGTTTAAGGTCCGCTGACAGACTGATCTACTTCTGCTTTACTAGCAGAACTAGATCAGTGGGATCTGAGAACAGATTCATTTCTATCTGAGTGGGATTAGCACACATATCTGAACATCAGGGTTTCTGACTAAATGGGCTCCAAGCATCGCCTCAACTTTACATTTAAAAGAAAACAGGTCCCTTAAAAAGTAAAAACAGCAGCTTATTGGTTATTTAACATTCTGTTGAGCCCCACACCCTGTTGACACGCCTTCTCACCAACTGGCCTCAATGGTCCAAGAGGAGCAGCTTCAACCTCCAATGCTGCTTCCTTTGTTTTAGCTGGAAGCTTTAGTGTCCCTGTGGTTAGTCTTCTGTAGAAACTATATTGTTCAGACATTCATATTGACAAAGTTATCATCAAATCTTTTTCCCCTCAGAAAAACTTTCTCTGGAAGAACTTTGGCCTGGACTGATCGACAAAGTGAGTAATCTGTGACATCAAACACAGCAGCTTTCATCAAATGCTTACAGGTTTAAAATGTGCTCAGCATGAAAATTATGCTACATTACACATTGTGTTCATTTTACTCTTTAATTACAAAATAAAGCTGCATTCATTAAGCTGGCAAAAAGATCATATAAGCAGTTTAAAGCCCCAGGAAGTAAGTTTTACACCCTTTAAAGTAGTGGTGAGCTAAATGAATTACAAACTATCTTGTTGTTAACAGCATAATAACTACTACAGAATCACAAATGTGACAATGTAAACATGTCTTCCATGTATTAGCTACTGCTAATAGCTAATTGCTATGGTCTGTGTGTGAAATTCTTTTTAGCACAGTTATCAAATTTGTTATTATCAACTTTGGCCTTGTTTTTTTATTTGAAGTCAGTAGTAAATTCGTTGAGTTACATTTATTTTGGTCCTGTTTCTCAATGAGAAGCCACTTATTTACAATCTAAAATTAGCACTACAGTGTCAAGGGTTGGTTATTGAGCCCGATTTCAGCCACACACACAGAGTTTCACCTTTAACAGTTTTATTGAAGATTGTGTAGTACAGCTGAGGAAAACCAGAGTTCTGTACCAGACTGAAGGAGGTGGAGATAAGAGCTGGAGAAGGCAGACGTGAGGGAACACCGGCAGGTAGGCGAGAGGCGAGGGCAGGCAGACACAGGTGAAGCTGAAGGACTGCAAGCAGACATGAGGAAGGGAAGAGCAGCTGGCTTGAGGCGGAGGAAGGCGGTGAGGAAGACGACGAGGGACGAAGGGCGCTGTGAGATGAAAGGCGTGAGCAGACGTGGGAAGGATGGTGACGAACCAGCAGGGAAGGGCAGACTGAGGAGTCGTTAGGTAGGTTGACTGACAGGTGAATTGAGTCCAGGTTGATTGGTGACGGCAGGTGGAGAAGATCTACGGTAAGTGGAATCGGAGCTGTATGGGAGATGGAAAGTGCTAGAACTGTCCAATATAGAAGACAGATAGGGAAAACTCATAGGCTAACAGGTTTATCCCCATTGGCTACTGTAATTAAAAATGGCGACACTACAGACCATACAGACTGGGATAGGAGACCCAAACTCTTGAGATAAGGGATCTTAGAGCATGCTGAAGCTATCAAGAGATCTAAGTTGTCAGCCACATTGGCAAAATGTTCTCTAAATGAGGCTTCAACCATTAAATTATTAGTCCTGGAGGAGCAGTGTGGTTTTAGTTCTGGTTGTGGACCAGATATTTTCTTTTACAGAATTGATGAGGACTTCAAGAGAGTTTAGTTGATAAGACCTGTGCCAAGGTTTATATTGGGGTGTTGCAGGAGAAAAGGTTCACCATCATACTTTTAAAAGTTATGCTGTCCTCGTAAACCCAAAGCAAGTTCCTGTTGGACTATAGCAGGACAGCTCATCACAGATTCTGTTTAGGGTGCTTGGGAACAGGATCTTAAGACCTGAACATGGTAAGGAGGTTTTATTGTGTGGAAACCTTGGGATCATGTGGTTCTGAAGTCATGACCACTGGAACGGTCCACAGCTGGGATGGGAATCAGCTTCTAATGCGATGGTTCTCAACTGGTGAGAACCATCGCATGAATTTGGCTCCAGCCACCCTATTGAGGAAGGTTCTTAAATCTGGATCTCATTCATTCGGTTCTCCTGATCAAAACCTTGGAACTTAGACAGACGTGAATCAACTGCTTCACCGTTTGGACTAGCGGTTTTATTCAGATAAGAAATACCTTTATTGTCCCACAATGGGAAAATTCTGGCATGATATCCAGAGGATGTCTTTGTCAACTCAATCCCTGCTAGGTGCTTATTGCTGTGAACAACAACCCCACATCACCATTCCTCCACTATCCTGCTTGACAGTCAGTATAAGCTGATGTTGCTGTTTCCAGGGAAGATTTGCAGCAGTTTGATAAGATTTCTGCTGGTGAATAATCCACCTCTCTTTAGAATGATTAGCTTTATTTAATAGTTTAGAAAGTACGCCGTAACCCTTCCCAATAGAAGCAACAACTGGTTCTCTCACCTGACCAATAAAAGTAGAAATTGAATTCTGTATTTTACTCAGAGCTTTATGTTTGTTTAATTATGATGAATAGCTGTACACTTTTAAATATATACTTATTTTATTCCTCTGGTCCTTAAACAAAAAATGATATCTTCACCAGACAGAAAATTTTATAGATAATTATATAAATTGTCATGGTGCAGTTTTAGCCTGCCTGTCTCCCCATGAACTTGCCAGCTCTTTCCACCTCTCAAGCAGCTCATCTCTCACTCCACCTCCTCGTTAGTTCCACCTGCCGTTCCTAATTATCCCAGACTCAGTACACCTGCCAACACCTCTACGTAAACCTCCCTCAGTCTGCTCTTCCCCGCCGGATTGTCTTCATCCAAACCTCGTCCTGCCTTGTGCTTCTCACGTCTGCCTGCCAGAGTTCCCCTCGTTGACGCCCGCCTGCATGTTCTCTCTCTACTGTGCTGCCAGGTTAACTGGCAGCACAGTAGAGAGAGAACAACCTTCAATGAACTCTTTAAAACGAAACTCTATGTGCAGCTGAATTCGGGTTCAAACTCCACATACCCTGACATAAATATTATTGGCATTTTATTGATTTTTATCTTTTACTAATCATTACTGCCACGCTGGGAGAGGGAACAGCTTTTTCTTTTAGCTCTTTTTTAATTCAGATTTTTCTCTTTTTATCTCTTTTATTTGATAGCTCCATGAATCTGACATTTCTAAGGTTTTGATTCTGTTAAAAAGTCCACCTTAGGGTTAAAACACAATGGAGTAGCTTCTTGTTAGATTCAGATCTAGATCTCTTCATTCTGGTTGTATCCTAAGATCCCAAAGCGGAGAGGAACCAGGTGTTTGGTCTTTGTAGCTGGCTTGATGTTCTCAGTGGCTCAATAAGGAAGGCCTAGGGTTCAGGGTTAAGGTTCAGGGTAGACTTATCTGAGATCAGCATAAAAATGAATCAAGAGCAAATGTGAAAACCTGCAACTTAAGCAAAAAAACGTGATGGTCATTAAATATTTCCTTTTTATTACCAGGTAGAAGCCATGGAGTCTGTTTTAGAGCTACTGTTGGAAACCCTCGGTGCTCTAAATGAAGAAGAGCAGCGTTCATTCATCGACTGGGTTTTTCAGAAATCTTTGTCCTTTGAGGATCGTTTTCAGTGTCAACTTCACATTGGAGAAAGATTTTTAGACCTGCAGGCTGTTGTGTTTGAAATGGTGCAGCAGACCGGCCTAAAGTCTGTGGAGACAACCAAGAAATTTTTAATGGAGATAAAAAGGCCAGATCTGCTTCAGAGGATTAAAACGTGCAGCAAAAGGCAGGAAAGTAAGAGGATAAAGATTAAACATGTTAATATATTATTTAACCTTCTCATTTTGATTTTAATTACTAATCTCTTTGTTGTTTCCCTCAGAGAAACTCTCAGTGGAGGAGCGATACCCTGCTGTCGTGCACAAAGTGAGGGTTCTCATTTCACTCCGATTAGGTTGATGTCTTTAGTAATAATGAGATCCTGAAGCTTAAAAAGGGACTAAAGTTTGTTTATAATTTGCCAAATAAAGAAAAAATACAACTGAAATAAAATAAATAATTTCGAACATCTGCTGAATTTTGTGGCAGAGTGATAAAATTAGAAGAATCTGTATAAAACCATCAGAACATTTCTGAATGATATGTTGATGTTTCAGGTGGCTCTGATGGCAGCTTTTAAACAGCTTCTCACAGACGTCCTGAGAGATTTGAAAAAATGGGAGTTTGAGGATTACAACATGTATCTGGACTCAATCCTATCCCCCTCTGACTATAACCCGTACCGTTCTCCTTTGAGTTTGGGACCTGTCCCAGATACAGTCAATAGGATGATGGAGACGTTTGGTCTGCGGCCTCTGGATGTTTCCATGGAGATTTTAATGGACATTAACAGGATTGATCTGGTACAGAGGCTCCTGGAGAACAGCTCAGGACTCAAAGGTAATTAAAACAAATCTAAATCTATATTCTGTCTTCACCAATAAGCCGTCCGTAGAGTTCCTCTTGTAGCTCGTTGCAAAAGGACCTCAGCCTTCCTTAGGATGGGAGAACATCTTATCCTGAAGAACCTGAGTTATTATCCACCTTCATCAGATGTTCCTAGTTCACCTTCACTACTCATCTGGGTTTATCTGGTCGAGGTCAAACACCAGTTTCCCATTTCTCCTGGACCTCTGTGTTTCTTTTTGCCGTTTCCTTGACCAGCCATTCATTTCCCAGATGTTATCTCTGTATCCTGTTCTGTCACAGCTGAACTGCTGTTTGATGCATCACCATCTCCAGGCCCCCTGCCCTCCCTCACCACACGGCTCATAAGGCACCCAGCCTGCTCATTAATCCCTGTGGGTCTACATTGTGGTGCTCCCTGTTGCTCCTTTGGGGTGAGCCTATTTAGGCAACAGAAACAGGGCTGGACCACCAGGTCCAGGCTGAAAGCTCTCCCCCAGGACCAGCTGGTCCTCAGGCTTCTCTGTTCTGAGGGAATTGTCTTATTTTGTGTGATTTTGCAGCATAAAGGGAATAATGAATAACTCAGAGCTCTTTGCCACATAATGGAGGCAATTCTGTAAAACTGAGATCCAGCTTTCAACAGACTCTCAGCTTCCAGGTAGAGGCTGTTCCTGGATCTGGTGGTCCTGCTCTGCTCCACAGCCTGCTGTGAGAGGGAAGGAGGACTAACTGTGTGTAAGGGGGGGGGGGTCCTTCAGGATACTGGAGAACCGTTTCCTGCGTCTGGAGGTATACATGTCCATGGTGGAGGATACGCTCCTTCCCACAGTCCTCTGTGGGACTCCAGGTGTTCCACCTGTTTCAGATCAGCTGAATCAAATACTACACTATTACTCTGTTGTTTGAATAATTCTAACTCATGTTTCATGATTTTCTTCTATTATTCTGTAATGAAAATTTATTTAAAATCCTACAGAAGACAATGTTTTTGCTTTCTTTGTCAGGAAAAGCGTCCGTTGATGAATATCTGAGAGCAGACGTGTTAAACAGAGTAAGTGGGACTTTCTACTACCTGCTTTATTTCTTGTTAGAGAAATTCAAAAAAAACATGCAAACAGAAAGTTATCTTATCACTCCTGAGAAAAAAATTATTTGCTTAACAAGTTTTTTAAATGTTTCAGGTGACAGCAAAGGTGGCTCTAAAACGTACTCTCCGGAAGATGTTGAGGGACCTGGACCCCTGGGATGTCAGGACATTTAAATGGTTGCTGCAGTTCACATGTTTCCAGAAAGGCCTCCCAGACATCCCAGACATCCTAAACAGCAGGCTGGGGTCCAGCTCCTGGCTCAGCAGAAGTTTGGTGGATCCACCAGACTTGGTGGATCAGATTGTACAGAGGCTTGGCCAAGAGTCTGTGCCCTGGTTCAGAAGAAGTTTGGTGGATCTGGAAGGAGGAGGACTGGATCCACCAGACTTTGTGGATCAGATGGTACAGAGACTTGGTCAAGAGTCTGTGGACGTAGCCAGGGAGGTTCTGACGGACATGAAGAGGACAGATGTGGTACAGAAGCTGACAGGAAGCATCTTAGGATCAAAAGGTTGGACTGTTGTTGGCGCTATGAAGAATTAAGATTATGTTTTAAAAGTTAACAACTTTAAAAATGTTGTTCTCTCTTTTCTTCAGAGGAGCTACAGTCTCTGTTGCTCCACAAAGTAAGTATGATCACATCAACACATCTTTATTTTCTCAGACTTTCAGCTGTATAATCTACATAACGCCCAAAAACATTTAGAGATCACACTGATGCATTTTAGGAAAACAGCCAAAAAATGACAGTGGGCAGGAAGGCAACGTGAGGAAGAGTAGAAAACTTTAACCAAATAAAACAGGATTCCCAGGATTTTCTCCTGAACTTTACCAGAGCAGTAAATAAACTCAGGAATAAACCATCTTCAGGATCAAAATCCAAGATGGCTCTGACCAATGAAGGTCTCCCCAGGTTAATGCTAGAAATTGAAAATCTATTTTTCTTATGGATAAACCTTACATACACCTAACCTGACAACAGCCAGCTGCATGTATCGCTCCGCCTAGCTCCACTCACATACATCTGGGACACGGCTGATTGAAAGTGATTTCCCCAACCAAATTTTTGGTCTGGCCAATCAGGACGCAGGGCGGGTGTTTCATGGATGTGACGTAGTGGAGAAGCCACCGTGAGATTCCAACAACAATGGCGGCTCGCATCGAGGAAGCAAGCGTTAGCATTGATGCTGCTATTTCTTCCGTGTTGTCCAATCTATCTGATATTGTTTCATTAAAAGAACATCAGAGAACGGCTCTGAAGGCTTTTGTTGGTGGAAACCATGGTTTCGCCCTTCTCCCGACCGGATTTGGCAAGTTTTGTTTTCCGGGGCGCGTCCGCGCAACGCGGACGCGCCCCGGAGCGGTTAGCGGTTAGCGCTAACCATATTGGGAGGCCTTTAGTCCTCGACGCGGTCGGCCCGGAATCGACTCCGACCCGCCTGTCTTCCCCCCTCTTCCTGTCAGCTCACTGTCAATAAAACGCTTGCCACTACAGTGTTTCCCGCAGGAATTTGCTTATGCGAGGCGGACCGACTCGCGGAGCGGGGGGTGGGGTGGGGTGGATGACTTTTTCTCCGCGGACCGGCTCGCGGAGCGGGGGGGGGTGGACGACACGTTTTCCGCGGCCGCCTCGCCAAGATAGCGCTGCGGGAAACCCTGCACTAGAGCCGCAAACACATAAAAAAAATAAAAAAAAAATAAAAATTTCCGGCGTCGGTCTCATCAGCGTCACGGGTTGGCTTCGGTGTGAGTGGTTGAAATAGCACGTCGATAAAGATGACAGACAAGTGGCTTATCCAATCATATGCAAGGAGTTTTGATAAGGCCCAGCCTTCAGTAAAGGCAATTCCTATGGAGAGGTCCCAGATGTATGTGAGTGGAGCTAGGCGGAGCGATACATGCAGCTGGCTGTTGTCAGGTTAACATACACCAGCACACTCTAACAAACACACAGGTGCTTAAGGATTCACTTCTATACAGATAGACCCTTTAATTAGCTTTGGCTGTCACTTTATACATCTTATAATAAAAAAAATACTTTATCAGTGATGTATCAACGCACTGGTTGTTTGTACCTGTAATACTTTATAGGTTGGTTGTTCCATTCTTTTTATATATATATCTCTGCAGGTGTAGAAGCAGACTCAGAGGATGTTATATTGTTCTCCCTTTTTCCTCTATTCTATTTTTGTCACATTTTTCTCTTTTAATGTTTTGTCTCATCTCTTTGTCTTCCTTCCTCTCCATTTTACCTTTCAGTTTTTGGCCCATTGATCTTGAAATAGTCCCAGTAATATTAAAATAAAATAATGTTTCTTTGCATATAAATCAGATGGAGCACTATGGCAAAATCAGTAATGCTCCACTTGTGCAAGTAAATCTGTTGGGCTCTCTTTGGCATAAGTCAGCAATTGTTACCGCAACACAGCCAGACATATTGATGTAGCAGAAAAACATAAAGTTTAAAATTAAATAACAAATAATGCAAATTGGAGAACAGTAGAACTCAGCAGAGTGAGATAAATAGACCCTGGTGTCCTCCAGCAGCCTAAGCCTATAGCAGCATAACTATAGAGGTAGATCAGGGTAACATGAGCCACTCTGACTAGAAGCTTTGTCACAAAGGAAAGTTATTCATATGGAGGCAGCAGGACTGAACTTAGTTTTTCACACATTTTCCTTTTTGATTTTACCTTTAATGAAGAGCAATAGTGTGAAATCTGCTTTGTTTAAAACTAAATGACGAGAAAATATGAAATGACCAAAACGTGTTAGAGCAGGTTGTTTTGTATGGCTTTAAACTTAAACACATACAGGAACACATGTTCCTAAACTAATAACAGAAGCTAATATTATCAAATATATTTCTTTCCTGTTAACATAACCCCTTGACATTATAACTAAATGTACACCTCAAGGAGTTTGAATATTGTGCAAAAGTTTAATATTTAGTGTCCCTCATTTCAGAAAATAACTCACCTATTATATATAATATATAAATTCATCACACATAAATATTTCAAGCCTTTCAAGCCTTTCTGATAATTCTGGTGTTGTGCAATTATACACTGTTAAAAGTTATTTAATGTTTCATAAATAACTCTCTGTCTGTTAAGTATTGTCTGGTGATGATCAGCTCTTAAGCTGATATCAAGACAACGGTTGAAAGGGATGAATTCGAGCACTAGCGATCTTTTAACAGCAAAACCTGCACACACATAGAATAAAGGAGTGACAGCTTCTTTTCAAGTTCAAGAATTTAATAACAGAAATAAGATAAACATCCAGAGAACATCACTATGTAATGCTGTTTACCTGAATTAACACAATATTTCGATTAATAAATCCTCTCTACTAGGCTAGTGAAACTTAACTAAACTACTAAACAAAATTAAGATAAAAAGAAGCTAAGTTAAGGAACTATTTACATGCAAAAACAAGAAGAAATTTAGCAAGGCGCCTGCTACTTGGTGCGTACCGTACCGTCAGAAATAGCAACAGGAAGCAACACTGCGAATTTCAGCTTCCTACGGTCTTCACAGCCCCCGCAGCGGCCGTCGAAAGGTGCCATGTTAAGTCAATGGACCTCCTAGGAGCCTCTTGCTAGCAGCGTTGTCATGGAGACTCACTGACAGCTGCAGCCCTCTCTCTGTCTGTAAAGGCAGAAGAACCCTGGCTAAGGAGAAATTGATAGGACCTTCCTAAAGCTACTTCTGGTTAGCAACATGCTAACCGTTAGCCGCTAGCATGGTTGTGTTCAGTATCACCGGGTGATTGTACTCTGTCAGTTTGGTCAAAATCCTGTACTGGGATGTGCCTCAAATAGGGAGAAAATATGTAGTTTATAATGTTGCCATGGTAACTCAAAATGGCGGGTGGTACAAAAAAAATACTTCATGTGATCAGCACACATGTTTTGATATACACAATGTGGGGATTATAATACAAAACTCCAAGTCTTCCACACCGGGAATCGATCCCACGACCTCTTGCATGCAAAGCCTGCACTTTCCATCTGAGCTACACTGTAGCGCCATATATAGGCATGCATTTCCTGGATCATAAAGGGTTTGGTCCCCCATTGAAAAGCATTGGATGTTTGACACCTCATAACTTGGAGATGCTTTATGTGACGTAGCCCATATTTCTTGTGGAGCTTTCTCTCTAAAGGAAGTACAGACTCTGTGAAGCAGAAGTTGGTGAGACCTTCCTAGAGGTACTTCCGGTTAGCAACATGCTAACCGTTAGCCGCTAACAAGGTTGTGTTCAGTATGACCGGGTGATTGTACTCTGTCAGTTTGGTCCAAATCCTGTACTGGGAAGTGCCTCAAATAGGGGTGCCAATACTTAATGTCACCAAACGTGACCAAAGTTCATGGGTCAGATTGGCCTCCTTTAGCAACTCAGCCTCACCACATCTGGGCCCAGAACTCAACATTTGACCAAAATGGTGTGTAGTGCCATTTCCCACATGTGGGTGGTGCTGTATTGGCCAATTGGGTCGTGTCTGGGCATCATGCCAGGTCCTGTTGGAAGCAAAGGCCCAATAGGAAAGCATGTAAAATCCAAAATGGCACAGAAAACTGACACATGGCTGAAAGTCACATGAAAATTTTAAAATGTTAAGAGGAAGTGACTGTGCGAATTTCAGATTTCTACATTAATCACAGCCGCTGCAGCGGGCGTCGAAAGTTGCCATTCTATCTCAATGGAGCGTCTCCCTCTGGCCCTCAGAGTTCCGTCGTCATGGAAACTCACTCACACAGCTGCAGCGGGCCAGCCTACTGAAGTGCAGACACTTTGTGTCTGAGGCTGCTATTGGATTATAATGGAGAACTTTGCCTCGAACAACGCTCCATATCTCCTGATCCATAAATGGTAGAGACGTAATTTTTTCTGTGTTTAGTTCGTAACGGATAGGGGAAGAGGAAAAGCTATTGTTTTTTGCTGGAAAAAGTTTAATAAAGGCGTAAAAAATTATGATATAAAGGCGACTTTTATGGATTTTCAGAAATCCTCTAAAAACGGTCCCGAACAAATCGCTGTAGCTCAAAAAGTATAAGAGATATCAAAATAATTATTTCACTGTGAGTATCAGCAGGCTTTTGAGGACTATGGTGCACATTTTTATGTTTGTACAAGAATCGGTGTAGGCACAGCGACGATGTAAAAAAGTGGATGATGTTGGAAAATGCAGCTCCAAAGCGTTTTTAGGATTTTGCACATTCGCTACTCCCGAACAAATTGTTCCTGAGGAAAAACCGTAACAGTTATCCACAAAATTCCTTTTTTGTGAGCGCCAGAAGGGTTGGGACATTCATGTGTGAAAGTCTCATGTCTGTACATAAAACGGTTTAGGAGTAGCCACGATGCAAAAACATGTGATGTTTTGGATTTTCAGACGTCATTTTTCAAAACCGCTCCATAGGAAATGAATGGGGGAGGTTTCGGGTTTGTGTCGGTCTGAGGTGATTTGCGAAAAATCTATAAACGCCACACCAATGAGGGTTACATTTCCCCAATCCTGACAAAAATACCTACGTTTTGATGTATAATTCGTCTACGTAGAGTGAAAATTGAGCGAGTAAGGTCAAGTTGTTTGGAGTTTTGAAATCTTTAAAAAAGCTAGAGTGAGCCACTCAGGGTCCGAAATTAACACTCGCCAGTCGCCAAATGCGAGTAAATTTCCCGTTTGGCGAGTGAATTTCAGAGGGCTAGCTGCCACATGGCGAGTAAATGTTTGTACCAAATAAAATAAAAGTAACATAAAAATAACAAAACCCATACGATCCGTTCACAGCTCTGTCCATCCAGAGCTCAGTCTAGACCCGCCTTCTGCGGTGCTGGTTCAGCTTCTTTCACATTCAGAACCAGTCATGGCTGAACGCTGGATCAGAAAACAGATCTGCTAACCAGATACAGTCTAAAACGCCAATTAGTCTGTTTATAAGTTTCGTTCTTATTTATTCTGATTTTTTTTAACTACCTGCGCTGCGGCTCTGTGCTTCGCCGCTCTTACTGCGCCGCCCCCGCCCTCTCGGAGCAAGGTGCTTTTATCAGCGGCCAGCCTTCAAAACGTGAATCGCTACGTTTAATGTCCTACTCGTACCAAAATGTCCCAATTAAAGTCAGTAGGAGAGTCAGTAACTGTTTTTCATGCTCTTTTGTTTTTAACAACACAGAACCAGCGGTGCTTCAGTGGGCGTGGTGCGTTGCGCTTGAATTCAGGTGCGCAAAATTACGTTACATGTAACCTGTAATATCGGGGGCGCAGCGCACAAGGGTAAAATCCAGCAGCGAGATCAGCGTAAAGACGCAGCGTGAACCCTGAGTGCTTTAAGTGTTGCAGCTGAGGGGACAATTTTGAACCATACACAGGGGCGGTTCTGAACAGGGGCCAACAGGGGCCTGTGCCCCTATAGAACTGTTCCTGGCCCCTGTTATGGCCCCTGTACTAAAAACATGATGTTACATTTCTTAGGATGATAAAATGCTGACAAAGATAACGTGACTGACTGGTCATTTGGATCAGTTGTATTTTTTTCGTTTATGGTTTTACCCAATAATAAAATAACAAAATAATAAAAAAATAAATATAAAAAAAATAACAATAATTAAAATCAAGCTGTTTCACGTTAAGCTCCCGCTGTATTGAGAAAAGATCAGGGGTCTGCAACCTGCAGTTCCAGAGCCACAATTGGCTCTTTGGCTTACTTAATATTTTAAACAATGAAATGTTGACCTGTTAAGTCCCCCCCCAAATCTTTTGTTCTGTGCCACTGTGAAAAAACACTGGCCCCACCCTGACCCACCCTGCTACATTTGGTCTAGAACCCCCACTGACCATACTGGCTTGATGAAACTCTGCCTCATTCACAAATAAGGCCAACATGGATAGAATAATGATAATCTGTAGTGTTTTTTATCGGCTGGATGTGAATCTGATAATTCATATTGTGTCTTTTATAATCAACATCTACAATATATATATATTTTTAATTCAGGAAACAAAGATTTCTCTTCCAGGTTCCAGTCAGCCACGCCCCCAACCACACCCCCCATAATTAACATAATCCATCCATCCATTTTCCAAACCGCTTTATCCCTCATGGGGTCGCGGGGGTTGCTGGTGCCTATCTCCAGCGTTCACCGGGCGAGAGGCGGGGTTCACCCTGGACAGGTCGCCAGTCTGTCGCAGGGCAACACAGAGGGACAAACAGGACAAACAACCATTCACGCACACACTCACACCTAAGGACAATTTGGAGAAGCCAATTAACCTAACAGTCATGTTTTTGGACTGTGGGAGGAAGCCGGAGTACCCAGAGAGAACCCACGCATGCACAGGGAGAACATGCAAACTCCATGCAGAAAGACCCAGGGTGTACTCGAACCCAGGACCTTCTTGCTGCAAGGCAACAGCGCTACCCACTGCGCCACTGTACAGCCTAATTAATTAACATAATTTCACTCTTAATTTTTATAAAAGTTGAGGTCTGGTCAAAATTTATATTTTGGCCGGTAAAAAATATGCCTGGCCGGTTGATTTTTACATCTACCGGCCAACTTGGCCGGTGAATAACAAAGTTAATTTCGGACACTGGAGCCACTCTAGCGGTTGGAGAATTCCGTCATTGAATTTCATTGTAAACGATGATTTCGGCAGTGCTGTGCTTCGCACAGCACTGCCTCCTCATTGCAAATGCTATGGCAGGCGCCTAATAATAAATAAGCCGTTTAGAGGTGAATAGTAATAGGTGCCTCCATGCATTTGCATTGGAGGCAGTGCTGTGCTTCGCACAGCACTGCCTCCTCATTGCAAATGCTATGGCAGGCGCCTAATAAAGAGACGCCTTTAGAGGTGAATAGTAATAGGCCCTGCCCATGCATTTGCATTGGACATTGCACATGCAAGGCAGGCGCCTAATTAATAAAGAGACGCGTTTAGAGGTGCATAGTAATAGGTGCCTCCATGCATTTGCATTGGAGGCAGTGCTGTTCTTCGCACAGCACTGCCTCCTCATTGCAAATGCTATGGCAGGCGCCTAATGAACATCCAGAGAACATCACTATGTAATGCGGTTTACCTGAATTGGCACAATATTTCGATTAATAAATCCTCTCTACTAGGCTAGTGAAACTTAACTAAACTACCAAGCAAAATGAAGACAAAAAGAATTTCAATTCAATTCAATTCAATTTTATTTATATAGCGCCAAATCATGAAACATGTCATCTCAAGGCACTTTACAAAGTCAAGTTCAATCATATTATACAGATTGGGTCAGATTATACAGATTGGTCAAAATGTCCTATATAAGGAAACCAGTTGATTGCATCAAAGTCCCGACAAGCAGCATTCACTCCTGGGGAACCGTAGAGCCACAGGAAGAGTCATCTGCATTGTACATGGCTTTGCTGCAATCCCTCATACTGAGCAAGCATGAAGCGACAGTGGGAAGAAAAACCACCCATTAACGGGAAGGAAAAACCTCCGGCAGAACCGGGCTCAGTATGAACGGTCATCTGCCTCGACCGACTGGGGTTACAGAAGACAGAACAGAGACACAACAAGAGAGACAAAAAAGCACAGAAGCACACATTGATCCAGTAATCTGTTCTACATTAGATGGTAGTAGTGGGTGAGCCGTCTTCTCTGGATGATGTCACAGGAAGGCAACGTGAGGAAGAGTAGAAAACTTTAACCAAATAAAACAGGATTCCCAGGATTTTCTCCTGAACTTTACCAGAGCAGTAAATAAACTCAGGAATAAACCATCTTCAGGATCAAAATCCAAGATGGCTCTGACCAATGAAGGTCTCCCCAGGTTAATGCTAGAAATTGAAAATCTATTTTTCTTATGGATAAACCTTACATACACCAGCACACTCTAACAAACACACAGGTGCTTAAGGATTCACTTCTATACAGATAGACCCTTTAATTAGCTTTGGCTGTCACTTTATACATCTTATAATAAAAAAAAATACTTTATCAGGGATGTATCAACGCACTGGTTGTTTGTACCTTTAATACTTTATAGGTTGGTTGTTCCATTCTTTTTATATATATCTCTGCAGGTGTAGAAGCAGACTCAGAGGATGTTATATTGTTCTCCCTTTTTCCTCTATTCTATTTTTGTCACATTTTCTCTTTTAATGTTTTGTCTCATCTCTTTGTCTTCCTTCCTCTCCATTTTACCTTTCAGTTTTTTTGCCCATTGATCTTGAAATAGTCCCAGTAATATTAAAATAAAATTATGTTTCTTTGCATATAAATCAAATGGAGCACTATGGCAAAATCAGTAATGCTCCACTTGTGCAAGTAAATCTGTTGGGCTCTCTTTGGCATAAGTCAGCAATTGTTACTGCAACACAGCCAGACATATTGATGTAGCAGAAAAACATAAAGTTTAAAATTAAATAACAAATAATTCAAATTGGAGAACAGTAGAACTCAGCAGAGTGAGAGAAATAGACCCTGATGTCCTCCAGCAGCCTAAGCCTATAGCAGCATAGAGGTAGCTCAGAGTAACATGATCCACTCTGACTAGAAGCTTTGTCACAAAGGAAAGTTATTCATATGGAGGCAGCAGGACTGAACTTAGTTTTTCACACATTTTCCTTTTTGATTTTACCTTTAATGAAGAACAATAGTGTGAAATCTGCTTTGTTTAAAACTAAATGACGAGAAAATATGAAATGACCAAAACGTGTTAGAGCAGGTTGTTTTATATGGCCTTAAACTTGAACACATACAGGAACACATGTTCCAAAACTAATAATAGAAGCTAATATTATCAAATATATTTCTTTCCTGTTAACATAACCCCTTGACATTAAAACTAAATATACTCCTCAAGGAGTTTTAATATTGTGCAAAAGTTTAATATTTAGTGTCCCTCATTTCAGAAAATAACTCACCTATTATATATAATATATAATTTCATCACACATAGACTGAAACATTTCAAGCCTTTATTTCTTGTAATTCTGATCATTCTGGCTACAGAGACTGAAAACCCAAAATCAGTGTCTCAGATTATTAGAGTATTGTGAGGGTTAGGTCTCTCAGTCTGGCTCAGTAGGGCGACGCCATGATGGAGAAGACAGCTGACTGGACAGAGGTCCAGGAGACAGGCACTGATCTCCTCCACAAGGGGAAGCCACAGAAGGTCATTGCTAAAGAACCGGATGCTCACAGGGTGCTGCGTCCAAGCATATTCATAGAAAGTTGAGTGGAAGGAAAAAGTGTTGTAGGAAAAGGTGCTCCTGCAACAGGGAGAACAGCAGCCTTGGAGAGGATTGTCTAGCAAAATCCAGTCAGGAATTTGAAGGAGCTTTGCAAAGAATAGACTGAGACTGGATCAGTGCATCAAGAACCACTATCTACAGATGGATCATATAAGCATCTTAGCTGGTGTTGTGCAATTATACACTGTTTAAAGTTATTTAAAGTTTCATAAATAACTCTGTCTGTTAAGTATTGTCTGGTGATGATCAGCTCTTAAGCTGATATCAAGACAATGGTTGAAAGGGATGAATTCGAGCACTAGCAATCTTTTAACAGCAAAACCTGCACACACATAGAATAAAGGAGTGACAACATCTTTTCAAGTTCAAGAATTTAATAACAGAAATAAGATAAACATCCAGAGAACATCACTATGTAATGCTGTTTACCTGAATTAACACAATATTTCGATTAATAAATCCTCTCTACTAGGCTAGTGAAACTTAACTAAACTACTAAACAAAATTAAGATAAAAAGAAGCTAAGTTAAGGAACTATTTACATGCAAAAACAAACAAAAGACAAAAGAAAAGTGGTTGGTCATAATCAGAATAATTCAGTGAATCCTTGTTCACTGCAGATCTGACTAACAAAAACATGAAATGGAGTTAAAACATTTGCCATGTATTTCAATCCATTCACAATGCAAAGCCCAAGTCAAACAAAACATTGTTTGTTGAAATAATATTCTGAGGACCGTTTTGTCCTGTAAAATCATTTAAATCAGAAACGCTTGCCTTGATTTATGCGATTCTACCTCCGGCTGCTAGGGGTCGCTACAGCAATCGTCGCTAACCTGGTTAAAATCTACAGTTATCAAAATTGTCTTGAAAACCGGCATTAATATACCATATTGATGCGGGAATAAGGCTCATAACACAGTTAAAGCATAAAGCGTAACTTTACGCTTCATGCTTTATGCTTTAAAACGAACGCCTTTTGAAATGACCGAAACCGGATGTTAGCAAGGCTAATAGCATGTTGGCTAGCGAACGCTCGGCGCTAACATGGTACCAAATGCTAACAATGCTATATTGTTAGCCTTTTGTTCTAAAGCACCATGTGTACAAACGGCTTACAAAACATTTCCTAATAAACCTTTTCTTCACCCTCAGTCCGCTGCCCAAACCTCTGTCTCGTGTCAGTTCTGTCCAGCTTTGGCCATTTACAGGAGGAGCGTTGAAGGAGGGAAGTTGCTGGTTTGCTTCATGGCAGGCTAGCGTTAGCCTTGCAGCAGCATGTGGCTAACGGCTTGGTCTGGGTTGAAAGCCTGGTCCTCCAGGTAGACTCTGACCCCGGTTGCAGTCACAATTTAAGCAGATTTCTCCTCGGCGGGGAAGGCTTCGCTGCCGGCGTTTCAGCTCTGCGCTGCCTGGAAACCAGCTCCGTCAGGGGTCCACTGAGGAAGCAAACAAAGCTGGCATAGACGGATTCCTTCACTTCGGCATCTGTTTTAAGCAGAAGTGAGAGACTTATCTTTGAATCGGCTGGCAGTTTCTCCCTATGCCAGGGAGGAACTGAGTTTCAGAAGGGTTCATTTTCACTCAGCTCGGGGCCTGCTCCAGGCCCCATGCATGGCTCCTGAGGGAACCATGCAAAGAAATTTCTTTCTTTCTTTCTTTCTTTCTTTCTTTCTTTCTTTCTTTCTTTCTTTCTTTCTTTCTTTCTTTCTTTCTTTCTTTCTTTCTTTCTTTCTTTCTTTCTTTCTTTCTTTCTTTCTTTCTTTCTTTCTTTCTTTCTTCTTCTTTCTTTGCATTGCATGCTGGGAGTGTGTTGGTGACGGTGAGGCTGCATGTGGTGAGTCTGACAGAGAGTGAAAGAGTTGTCCGTAATAGTTTTTTCCGATCTTTTCTTTTTTATGCGTTATTTTTGTAATATTTCTTGTACTGATTCTACTTATTGGGGTTATTCTGATTTCATTAGCGCTCGTAGCGCGTTTTGTTTGCGGGGATGGCGTCTTCAGGGGTGCCGCCCCTGTCTTTAAAAAATGGTATTCGAATTCAGCCTGACCCGTCAATCCCAGTTGAGACAGTTCTCCTGGCTGTTGGAGACATTGTCGGTCACATCAATTTAGGTTACGCTTCAAGAATGAATAAGGGAGTTGTGGTGTTTTTGAAAGAGGAGCGTTTTGTTACCCAGTTGATTGTCAGCGGAGTGACACTAGGTGGAGAGTATTTGCAGGTGTCCCCGCTTGCAGTGCCCTCTACCCGGGTTATTATTTCGGGAGTGCCGCCGTTCATTCCGAATGGATTGTTGGAGAAAGAACTCCAGCGTTTTGGCAAACTTGCTAGCGGGTTCAAAACAGAGGCAGGTGTTTATGTTTTTAAACTCTCCGACACAGACGCTGGAGGTGTCTTTTAGAGTTAAACATGAAGAAGGTTCTTACATGGTTTACGCAAGCACCGGAAACATGAAATGTTTTGAATGTGGGGATGTTGGACATAAGAGGTCCGCTTGTCCGCACAAAAACCCGAAAGAGCAGGATAAAACAAGTATAAATGATGAGGCATCGCAGAATGCTGATATTCCTCCGGCTGCAGAGGAGGGGGCGTTTCCCACATCACCTGTCTCTGACGCTGGTGAGGGAAGCAGTGCTATGGCCGGACAGTCAATAAGGGATGACATGGAGAAACCTGGAACTAATGCTCCGAAAGAGTCCTCTAACTGTGGTCATCTTGACTCGGAAACAGAACAGACGGCTAACTCTGTCTCTGGTTCTGCTGAGGCTGCGCTGCAGCCCGCAGGTGAGGGGGTGGCGGCCCAGTCTACAGCTGACGCTGCACAGGTAGGTGATATGGAGTATGACAGTGATTCAGACACCGTTTCAATCGCAGAATTCCCAAACATCCAGTGGCGATTTGTATACTTTAGAAGAAATCAATGTTTTCCTTGATGAAACATTTGGAAAACATGTTAAATTTACTGATTATTTTCCTGATGTGGAAAAATTTATTAAGAGTGCACGAATGGTGCAGAAAATAGTTGGTTTTGAAATGCTTGATGAAAAGAAGCGATTTCCGTTTAAAAAAGCATATGACAAATGTCCGGAGACAATCATTGGTAAATAAAGGGAAAGGGTTCAAAACGGTTAAAAATTCAGAAATAAGGTTATGATTATGGAACACTGGGTGGTCTTTTCTTTACTGTTCTTGTCTATCTTTCCTTTCCTTTTCACTTGTATGCGTAATATCAGAGTGGGATCTTTAAACATCAATGGTGGGAGAGATCCACATAAAAAGACAGTCAGTTTGGAGATGATCATTCAAAAGAAGTTAGATGTTATGTTCTTACAGGAGACACATACAGATCATGAAAATGAGATAGAATGGGGTATCAGTTGGAAAGGGAATTATTTTTTGTCTCATGGGACCAGGTCGTCTGCTGGTTGTAGCGATTTTATTTTCACCAGAATTGGTTTGCTAATATAATATCACGCACTGAGTTAGTCCCGGGCAGGGTCCTGGTGATTAGAGCAGAAATAGAAAGTTTTTCTTTTTGTTTTATTAATGTGTATGCACAAAATCAAGGGGAGGGCAGGATTAAGACATTTGAGAAAATACACCGTTTTTTGCAGCAGTTTACCCAAAATGAGTGTGTTGTGATGGGTGGGGATTGGAACTGCACTACTAATTTCACTACCGATAGAACAGGGGAAGAAACCTCATCATCCATCATCTTTTAAGCTGTCTCAGTTAATATCAGAGTTGAATTTGGTTGATGCTTGGAAGAATCAGCACCCCCAAGATAAACAGTACACATGGATAAAAATGAAAGATGGAACAGTTAGTGGGGCTAGATTGGATAGATTTTATATTTCTGGTATTCATAGAAATAGACTATCCAACTGCCGAATTTCTCCTGTTGGATTTTCTATTCAATTCAATTTTCAATTCAATTTTATTTATATAGCGCCAAATCATGAAACATGTCATCTCAAGGCACTTTACAAAGTCAAGTTCAATCATATTATACAGATTGGGTCAGATTATACAGATTGGTCAAAAATGTCCTATATAAGGAAACCAGTTGATTGCATCAAGTCCCGACAAGCAGCATTCACTCCTGGGGAAGAGTCATCTGCATTGTACATGGCTTTGCTGCAATCCCTCATACTGAGCAAGCATGAAGCGACAGTGGGAAGAAAAACCACCCATTAACGGGAAGGAAAAACCTCCGGCAGAACCGGGCTCAGTATGAACGGTCATCTGCCTCGACCGACTGGGGGTTACAGAAGACAGAACAGAGACACAACAAGAGAAACAAAAAGCACAGAAGCACACATTGATCTAGTAATCTGTTCTACATTAGATGGAAGTAGCGGGTGAGCCGTCTTCTCTGGATGATGTCACAGTTAACAGAACGCCAGACCAGGTGTACCTACTATGAAGAAAAAGAGAGAGAGCAAAAGTTAAAAGCTGAAATGACGACAGTCATTTCAATGTAATACAATGCAAAACTGGAGAACAGTAGACTGAAGAACAGTAGAAATCAGTAGAGTGAGAAAATTAGACCCTGATGTCCTCCAGCAGCCTAGGCCTATCACAGCACAACTATAGAGATAGCTCAGGGTATGAGCCACTCTAACTATAAGCTTTGTCAAAAAGGAAAGTTTTAACATTAGTCTTAAAAATAGATAGGGTGTCTGACTCACGGACCAAAACTGGGAGTTGGTTCCACAGGAGAGGAGCCTGATAGCTAAAAGATCTGCCTCCCATTCTACTTTTAGAGACTCTAGGAACCACCAGCAGACCTGCAGTCTGAGAGCGAAGTGCTCTGTTAGGAACATACGGGGGTAATCAGAGCTCTGATATATGATGGAGCTTGATTATTAAGGGCTTTATACGTTAGAAGGAGAATTTTAAATTCTATTCTTGATTTAACAGGAAGCCAATGAAGGGAAGCTAAAACAGGAGAAATATGATCCCTCTTGTTGATTTTCATCAGAACTCTTGCCGCAGCATTTTGAATCAGCTGAAGACTTCGAACTGCATTTTGTGGACTTCCTGATAGTAAAGAATTACAATAGTCCAGCCTTGAAGTAACAAATGCATGGACTAGTTTTTCAGCATCACTCCTGGACAGAATGTTTCTAATTTTGGCGATATTCCGGAGGTGAAAAAAGGAAACTCTGGAAACCTGTTTAATATGAGATTTAAATGACATGTCTTGGTCGAAAACAACACCAAGATTTTTAACTTTATTACCAGAGGCCAAGTTAATGCCATCCAGATTAAGGGATTGATTAAGAACTTTATTTTTTGAAGACTCTGGCCCAAAGATTACAACTTCTGTCTTGTCAGAATTTAAATGCAGGAAATTTAAAGTCATCCAGCTTTTTGATGTCATCAAGACATGACTGCAGTCGAAGTAACTGATTGGATTCATCTGACCATCATTTAGTTCATATGGATTTGTGTCTTTCATCCACTACTAGATGTAAATCGTATTGGCATTTCAATATTAAACTGCTTCAAGACATGTTTTTTTGTCAAAGTTTTAGTAATTTTTGGCAGTTATGGAAAGTAAGAAAGTCAGATTTTACATCTTTAACTGACTGGTGGGAGGTAGGGAAGGCTCAGATAAGAGTATTCTGTCAACAGTACACTAGTCATTCTACAATTAAAATTAAGAAGGTGATTCAGAATTTAGAAAATGAAATAACACAATTAGAAAATGATTTGCTCAAAGATGTTACAAACAATGAACAGCTTAAACAAAAGAAAGATCAGTTAAGTCGGTTTTTGCATGAAAGGGCTAAAGGGGCTTTAGTTCGGTCGAGGTTTGTCAATATTAAAGATATGGATGCCCCTACATGTTTCTTTTTCAACTTAGAGAAGAATATCAGTCAAACAAAACAGTTGATTGGCCTTCGGCTTCCAGATGGAACTTTGACTACTGATCCTAACACCATGAAGGAGCAGGCTGTGGGCTTCTACAGTGATCTTTTCAAGCGGCAGGACTGTAACAGAAGCTCTATGAAGGATCTGGTGGATGGTCTTCCTCAACTTTCTGCGGCAGATCAGGCGATTTTGGATACTGGAGTTTCATTGGAAGAGTTGACCACCGCTGTTGGACAAATGGCTCCTGGAAAAACTCCAGGTCTGGATGGATAACCTTCAGATTTTTATAAACATTTTTGGAGGCTTTTGGGAGAGGACTTGTGGGAGGTGCTTCGGGAGTGCTCCTCGTCTGGCATCTTGCCATCATCCTGCCGTAAAGCTGTTCTCTCTTTGCTTCCAAAAAAAGGAGACCTGACTTTGTTGAAAAACTGGAGACCTGTTTCCCTCCTTTGCGTAGATTATAAATTATTTTCTAAAGTACTTTTGAATAGGTTGAAGAACATTCTTGAATCCATTATACATAAAGATCAATCCTACTGTGTACCTGACAGATCTATTATGGATAATCTTTTTCTTTTAAGAGACTTGATAAATATCTCTAAACTATATGAAATTGATGTTGGAATTATCTCCTTGGATCAGGAAAAAGCTTTTGACAGGGTTGATCATTATTTTCTGTTTTCTACATTAAGGGCTTTTGGGTTTGGTGATGGTTTTATTTCTTTAGTGGGTTTATTGTATAGAGAAGTAGTTTGTGTTGTTAAAAGTGGAGGAGGATTAAGTTGTCCTGTTAAGGTTCAGAGAGGTTTTAGACAAGGATGTCCTATTTCCGGACAATTGTATTCTATTGTAATTGAACCCCTTTTTATATAAACTGCGCTCTGTTTTGACTGGTGTTATTCTTCCAGGTATCCCTAATCATTCAGGTTTAGTGGTCTCTGCTTATGCTGATGACAAACATTTTTATTAGAAATCAGAATGATTGTAACGGGTCTTCAACACTGTTTGGAGCTTTATGAAAAAGCATCTTCAGCTAAGGTAAACTGGGAAAAAAGCTCTGCATTAAAAATTGGCCCATGGATTAATAATCTCCCTATTTTACCAGGTAATATTATTTGGGCTAGTCAAGGTTTAAAATTTTTGGGTGTTTTTTTTTAGGGACAGATATTTTTTTGGAAAAAAATTGGGAGGGTGTGATGGAGAAAGTGTGTGCCAGACTAACCAAATGGAAATGGCTGCTGCCTCAGCTGTCTTACAGGGGAACGGTTCTGGTAGTTAATAACTTGGTTGCTTCGGCTCTCTGGCATAAGTTTGCTGTGTTAACACCGCCGCCATCTCTCATACGTCTCCAAAGGATTCTAGTGGATTTTTTCTGGTCTGGACGACATTGGGTGAGAGCTGCTGCCCTGTACTTACCAGTGGAGGAGGGAGGACAAGGACTCATAGACATCACGTCACGGATTGCAGCTTTCAGGCTTCAAACTGCGCAGAAACTGTTGTATGGTACTGGATTACCATGGTTGGATACGGCATGTCTTCTTTTAAGGAAAGCAGGATGTATTGGATATGATAAACATCTCCTTTTGTTACGACAAGGATCCTTGGACTTGGCTGGTCTTACTCCGTTTTACCAATCTGTATTAAATGCCTGGAAGATTTTCACTTTTGAGAGGACGGCTGATACAACACCAGGGATGTGGATATTTGAAGAACCTCTGTTTGAGAACAATTTCATCCCATCACAGCTGTTGTCATCTGGTACTTTGCGATCTAAGATGAGAGAAGCGGGATGTGTGAAGCTGGGTCATCTGATGAAGGGATCTGTGTCCGACCTAACTGAGCGTTTGGATGTGCGATCCAACAGACTTGTGTTAAGGCTGAAAGAAGAAGCCTGTGCTTCTCTGTCAGACTCTGTCAGAGCCTTTGCTGCTGATGGTACTCTGTCTGACAAATGGGTGGACCAGTATGAATATGTATTTCCATCCATAATGGTCTCTCCTGCAGTGGATCAATGGCAGGATGAGGCAGAAAAGCTGTTGTCCTTCCAAGTTACGCCATTAGGACATTTTGAAGGGTTAGGAAGAAAGGCCTTGTACAATATCTGTGTAAAGGTTCTGAATTTACATTCTCTAGCAGAGGTGAGGGTGTTGAAGTGGACTGAGTTTTTTAACACCAGCTCTACCCCATGAGGCTGTTGGCGGTCCCTGTACAAACCCCCGATAGAAAAACGGGTGGGTGACCTCCAGTGGAGGATTGTACACGGGGCCATAGCTACAAACAGGTATCTGGCACACCTTAATCCTAGCACTTGTGTTAACTGTCCTTATTGTTTGCAGGAGGAAACTTTACATCATATTTTTGTTGAATGTTTAAGATTGATTCCTCTTTTTGTTGTTTTGGATCGTTTGTTTGGTGGTTTTGGTGTACAGTTTTCTAACTGTATATTTATTTATGGTCCACGATATTGCGCAAGGAAAAAATCTGTTCATGTGCTTTTAAATTTCCTTTCTGGAATAGCAAAACTAGCAATATGGATATCAAGAAAGAACAAAAAGAATGGTCATAAAACTGAAAATGCTCTTGTTCTTTTTCAGAGACTGATAATTGCTCGTGTTCGTGTGGAATTTGAGTTTTTTAAGTTAACAAAGAGTATAGATGTTTTTGTAGGTAAATGGGGTGTTAAAGGTGTTCTGTGTTCGGTGGATGAAGGTGGATCTTTAGTTTTTAATTTTTGATTTTTTTTCTGTTCTTTTATTAACATGATTTAGTTGTATTGATTGCTGTAATGGGTAATAAAGGCAATTTTAAACTCTAAACTCTTTCTTTCTTTCTTTCTTTCTTTCTTTCTTTCTTTCTTTCTTTCTTTCTTTCTTTCTTTCTTTCTTTCTTTCTTTCTTTCTTCCTACACAGCTTCAGTTTATTAACTGACTGCAGTCCAGATGATCTCCTCAGCCCTTTTTCTGCTGCACAAATGTAGCAGAATTGATTGACACCAACTTTTTTTTTTTTAGATTGGAAAAAGTTATGGGGGCCAACTTCACTCATGTTGTCTTTGGGAGACGTGTCACTGTTAGACTGTGAAATAACTTCTACTTCACTTTATCCACGTGTCCATTCTTCCCCGAGATACCCGTCCATTTGTTTAAGTGTGCCACATGTGACGTCTTCTTTTTTCTTTTTTTTTCCCCAAAAAAAACATGTGACGTCTTCAGCATTATCTGTTGTTTCCCAGTAACTGCTTTCTGCAGCTCCAGCATCTGGTATCTCATAATCTTCAACACCGGTCTGGAAACAAAAATGTGTTAAAGGATGGAGGGACACTTACCAAAAGGAAAACTCCAAGAGACGAGGTTTTTGTGTAAATAAAAATGTATCAGTAAACATAGATCTAGGATTAAAGAGAAATATAAGCAGATACAAAAGTCAGAAGCTTATAAGGATTGACAAAGTTTAAAAACATGACAAAACTCAAAAACTCCTCCAAAAAGGCTCTAAGCATATTTATATTTAGATCAAAGTTAAAAACCTGTTTTGAGTTGCCTTTAAACGTTAATATTTTAGTTTGTAGTCCAGCTTGTCTTTTGTCTTGACCTGCTGTTACTATTCTACTGATCTGTGCTTTCCTCTGTAACGTTTTCTTTCATGTTCTGTTCAGCACTTTAAATCGTTTTGTTACTGAAATGTGCTACAAATAAACTTGCCTTATATCAGAGTAAATAACCATGATTAACATGTGAAAAGGGAACTAATACATGTAAAAATGTTTAGAGAAAAGGAGAGCAACATCTTTAATATTGTAGTGATTTGTTCTTAACAAAACAAAAACGAACCTAAGCCACCGTGAGCCTCTTGCATCCAATGAATTAACTTCAGGTATGGTTGAAGAGCTCTTATTGATCCAACGCTCTCACAAAAATGCAAATTGTAATTGCCCACTGGCTTACAACCCAATATGATATAATTGCTGCAACGCAGTGATCGATAACAAAACAACAAATACCACCACCACCGACGACGGACAAAAAACTGTTTGTTTCCGCTGCAATCAGCACACCTGCCATGCAACTACCTGTGACTTCATTTAAAACAGATAAAGCCACCCACTGTCCATTTTAGGTATTACAACAAAGTAAAATAAACACTAAACTCCAAAATATGGCTCTAATAAATATGACGAGGGCAGTTGCTGGTGTCGTTACTCTGGAGGCCATAAATGTATTTCTCTTCTGTGTCTCTTTGCATGGTGTTTACTTCTAACCTGACTCCGCATATCCATTTGGAAAACCTTCTGTTGAAGTAATTTTGGGAAGGGGCGAAAATACTGGTTAGCTGATTGGCCTATGTTGGTGATAGACGGGCCAAATAAACCAATCATATCAACGAAGCATATGACGTACTAACAGCGACTACGAAAACACAACCACAAGCTCTTGCCGAAACCAGTCAGGAGAAGAGCAAAAACATCTTTTCCTCTGAGAAAAGCCTCCAGAGCAGTGTTTTGCTCTTCTTTCAGTGAAGAAATACTCTGTAATTCCGATAAAACTTGCTCGATAGCCACGCTAACGCTAGCTTCATCGGCTGAAGCCGCCATGTTCTTTAGACTGAACTGTCGCGCTTCTCATTGCGTCACACCTCAACCCGCCTCAAAGCCAACGCTGATTGGACGTTCGTTTGGTGAACGGCTCCAAATTTTCTTTAACGGAAAGTAGCCAGACTGATCTGCGAGTGAAACCTTGAAAGCTCGCGAGATCAGGATGGTCTCACGAGGCTAGTTTACTTCCATGGCCTTCATGGAGGCCCCTGCATTCCCAGCATGCTCCTCTCCTCCCCGCTTGGATGATCTCTGGTACCTGCAGGTTCACTCTCCCTTGTCTCTCAGCTTGTTAGGATGGACTGACGCCAGCCTATCACATGTGATGGGGAACCTCTCCACCCTTTGCGTGCGTGAATGCTGCTGATCTCTGACCCCGATCTTCCTTTCTACAACTTTTTCTTTTAAAAGCTGGTGTGACCCTTTACAGAAGACTAGAGGCCTTAGGTGGGAACGCTGTGGACCAGTGTCTAGGTTTGAAGGCAGGTATTGCAGGAAACAGTGTGTGGTGTTAGGAAATTGCTGGAGACAAGGGATGAGCTAGAACTATGTTATTATTTGGAAACAAAATAACCCAAATAGAAGCTTACAACTTAACAAGCCAGCAGCCCTATGTTTTACATTTAGTGCAATACCCCATATCCTTTAGTGTAGTCTGTGTTCAGTAGTTAGTAGTCTTAGTCAATTCTTTTGGTCAGTTAGTGTTTCAATTGTTGTGGTAGTTGGCCGATTACCATATTGTGAGCTGGACAATGTCGAATGAATGCTGTCCTTCAATCAACGTTCTCGGCTCAGGCTCACCATCTCCTTCAGGAAACAGTTCTTCAGTCTGTTTGGAAGGTTTCCTGAACCAGCAAAGAAAACCTAGTCAAGATGCTGCTCAAGCTTAGCACAGTAGACAATCATCACACCACTTCTCTGCTCCGTCATCTAGCCCACTAATGTTTTATTACACATTAGCTTTTGGTATCACCAAACTCACCAATGTAGCATTTTTTCCTTGCAACACCTCCTCTGCTCCAAGCTGTGATCAGAAAGAATTCTAAGCTACAGAAAGGCTCGTTGCAGACATGCACGGGTGATCCAAAAGACAGGAAGTAAAAGTAAAAGCAGGTCAACGTTTTTTTCTATTCAAAATAAATGTTTTTCAAAATGAAATACATGCATTAATCAAAATGAATATGACCTAGGGTGTCCATATGTGCTCTTGGCACCAGGACACCCTAGGTCGCAGTTCAATGATCGACTTTGTTGTCGTTTCATCTGATCTGCGGCCGTATGTCTTGGACACTCGGGTGAAGAGAGGGGCGGAGCTCTCCACCGACCACTACCTGGTGGTGAGTTGGCTCCGATGGCGGGGGAGGAAGCCGGTCCGACCTGGCAGGCCCAAACGTACTGTGAGGGTTTGCTGGGAATGTCTGGCAGAGTCCCCTGTGAGGCGGAGCTTTAACTCCCACCTCCGGGAGAACTTTAAACACGTCCCGAGGGAGGCGGGGGCCATTGAGTCTGAATGGACCATGTTCCGCGCCTCTATTGTTGAGGCGGCTAGTCGGAGCTGTGGCCGCAAGGTTGTCGGTGCATGTCGCGGCGGCAACCCTCGAACCCGCTGGTGGACACCAGCGGTGAGGGAAGCCGTCAAGCTGAAGAAGGAGTCCTACCGGGCTTTTTTGGCCTGTGGGACTCCGGAAGCAGCTGATGTGTACCGGCAGTCGAAGCGGCAAGCGGCTCGGCTGGTCACTGAGGCAAAAACCTGGGCGTGGGAAGAGTTCGGAGAGGCCATGGAGAAAAACTTCCGTACGGCTTCGAAGCGATTCTGGTCCACTATCCGGCATCTCAGGAGGGGGAAGCGGTGCAGTACCAACACTGTTTACAGTGGGGGTGGTGTGCTGCTGACCTCGACTCGGGACGTCGTGTTTCGGTGGGCGGAATACTTCGAAGACCTCCTTAATCCCACCAACACGTCTTCTGTTGCGGAAGCAGAGCCTGAGGACTCTGGGTCGGGTTCTCCCATCTCTGGTGCTGAGGTTGCCGAGGTTGTTAAAAAGCTCCTCGGTGGCAAGGCCCCAGGGGTGGATGAGATTCGCCCTGAGTACCTTAAGGCTCTGGATGTTGTGGGGCTGTGTTGGTTAACGCGGCTCTGCAGCATTGCGTGGACATCGGGGGCAGTTCCCCTGGATTGGCAGACTGGGGTGGTGGTTCCCCTATTTAAAAAGGGGGACCGGAGGGTGTGTTCCAATTATAGAGGAGTTACACTCTTAAGCCTCCCTGGTAAGGTCTATTCAGGGGTTCTGGAAAGGAGGGTCCGTCGGATAGTCGAATCTCGGATTCAGGAAGAGCAGTGTGGTTTTGGTCCTGGCCGTGGAACACTGGACCAGCTCTATACCCTCAGCAGGATTCTGGAGGGGGCATGGGAGTTTGCCCAACCAGTCTACATGTGCTTTGTGGATCTGGAGAAGGCATTCGACCGTATCCCCCGAGGGATCCTGTGGGGGGTACTCTGGGAGTATGGAGTACCGGACCCTTTAATAAGGGCTGTCAGGTCTCTGTACGACCGGTGTCAGAGTCTGGTCCGCATTACCGGCTGTAAGTCGGACTCGTTTCCGGTGAGAGTTGGACTCCGCCAAGGCTGCCCTTTGTCACCGATTCTGTTCATAACTTTTATGGACAGAATTTCTAGGCGCAGCCAAGGTGTTGAGGGGATCCGTTTTGGTGGCCTTAGGATTGCGTCTCTGCTATTCACGGATGACGTGGTCCTATTGGCTTCATCAGGGCGTGATCTACAGCTCTCACTGGAGCGGTTCGCAGCCGAGTGCGAAGCGGCCGGGATGAAGATCAGTGCCTCCAAATCCGAGACCATGGTCTTGAACCGGAAAAGGGTAGAGTGCCTTCTCCGGGTTGGGGAGGATGTCCTGCCCCTAGTGGAGGAGTTCAAGTATCCTGGGGTCTTGTTCACGAATGAGGGGAAGATGGAGCGGGAGATTGACAGGCGGATTGGTGCAGCGTCTGCTGTGAAGCGGGCGCTGTACCGATCCGTTGTGGTGAAGAGAGAGCTGAGCCAAAAGGCGAAGCTCTCGATTTACCGGTCGATCTACGTTCCTACCCTCATCTATGGTCACGAGCTTTGGGTCGTGACCGAAAGAACGAGATCCCGGATACAAGCGGCTGAAATGAGTTTTCTCCGTAGTGTGTCTGGGCTCTCCCTTAGAGATAGGGTGAGGAGCTCAGTCATCCGGGGAGGACTCAGAGTAGAGCCGCTGCTCCTCCACGTCCAGAGGAGCCAGTTGAGGTAGCTCGGGCATCTGGTCAGGATGCCTCCTGGACGCCTCCCTGGTGAGGTGTTCCGGGCACGTCCCACCGGGAGGAGGCCCAGAGGGAGACCCAGGACACACTGGAGGGACTATGTCTCCCGGCTGGCCTGGGAACGCCTTGGGGTTCCTCCTGAGGAGCTGGCCCAAGTGGCTGGAGAGAGGGACGTCTGGGCCTCCCTACTGAAGCTGCTGCCCCCGCGACCCGAACCCGGATAAGCGGAAGAAGACGGACGGACGGACGGACGGACGGAATATGAACAGAAATTAACCTGTTTTATTTTCACTAGGTTTACACTGTTTTTAGCATTAAAACTATAAGTATAAAAGCCCACAGCAGTGGCTTCTGTTAAATTTGAACACTAGTGATTACGACAGGAACCCATTCTTAATTTTAGTCACCTAGGCCCATGGAAGTGATGGAACAACTGATTTCCATGATTTGGATGAGGGAATAAATACTTTTGGCTATATAGTATATTATAACACTGGAAGATGTAAAAACAAAAATACTTCTGTTCAGAAAACTAAAATGGACGTTTTGTTAAATACACAGATTCACACATGCACAGATATTTAAGGTTGACTCTGCAGTTGATAGTTTGATGCCTGATTTATATTTCTAAAAGAAAAATGCAAAAAAAAACTGTAATCATGGCAATGCAAGATTTGCTTCTGTTTAATTAACTCTTCTGTGAATTGACCAGGTGGGAGAGATGGAATCTGTTTTGGAGCTGCTGCTGGAGACGCTGTCCGCTCTGAGCGACGACAGTTTAAGTAAATTCTGGAAGCGGTACCTGGGCCGAGAACGTTCCTTAAGTCCTAGCTGTATCACAGATCTGAAAGGAGAACCCTTTCCACTGTCTGCTGTGAAGACTGAGCCGGAGATCTTAGCAGTCTCATTGTTGCAGCGTGAGGGAAAACTGGCTGTGGACGTTACTGAAAGGATTTTAACAGACATTAATGAAACACATCTGGTCCAAAGGCTTTGGGATCACAGGTCAAGAAACAAAAGTAAGAGAATAAGAACAAAACCTATACATCATGAAATCTCCTTTTAGTGAGTAATTTCCCCCCCCAAATTTCACCTTATTTATTTATTTATTCATTTATTCATTAATTCAGGTAAATGTCATTGAGACAAGGTCAGATATTTAAGAATGTCCTGATCTAAAGACAGATACAGAACTACAACATGTTGAAACAGATTCTAGCCTTTTTAGATGAAATAATCAATCTGGATCAAAACCAATTAATTAAATAAATCAACTGGAAATAAAATAAGCAATTAATGGTCTCACAGGTTCTGTTTTCTAGCTCAGGTTGATGCATATTTTAATGTGGATCTCTTTATATTGTGGTTCTTTAAGCTGCTTTAATTATCTTCCACTCAGAAAACCCTGATGATCATCTGCCAGCGCTGCTCCACAAAGTGAGTAAAGTCTCTGAGCCTCCTTGACTTCAGAATGCTGCTTGTTTCTATTCTCCATTTCATGGGTCAGACGTAGGACTGTGAAACATCTGAGTAAAACTTAACATGACCTGGACTCACTTTGTTGAGTTATGGAAATGTAAGCACCCCCTCTATGTTTCAACCATTTGTAGAACCCTGTAGCAGCATTAACTCTTTGCGGGGATCAGTCTCTGACATCACTAAAGGAGGACCCACGTTTCTTTCCGGCGTTGCTTCAGGTTGTTTAGGTTTGCAGAAATTAGTCCCTCCACAGCTCAGCTGACACTGCAGGGTGACCATGTCATAAAAACAAACCAGGATCATCACCCCCCCAACCACCACCATGCTTGACAGTATCAGGATTTCTGCTTTCTGTGTTTTCTTTCAACATGGTGCTGATGAGCATTTTAGACAAACATCTCCAGAACTCTGGTCTCCTCCGTTGTCCCAGAAGTCTGGTCCTTCCTCCAGGTGCAGCTCTGCTGACCTCAGTCCTGCTGCCATCTTGGTTCTGGAGAGAAGAGACTTTCTCCTTCAAGCCTTCCAAGCAGCCAGACTGGTTCAGGGTCATGATATTTGACCTTTAACCTGCTACCTGAGGACTGTAGAGTCTGAGGTGGAGCTCCTGGTTAATAATCATTTCTCTGAGCTTCCCACTCTGATCTTGGGCTGAACCTGCTGGATGTCCATCCTGGAAGCTTGGAAGCTGTTGAGACGTTCTGATCCTGGGAATAATGTTTCTCTCTGCAGGATGACGGCCTAAAATGGTTTGTAAATGACCTCTGAACCCTCCCCAGGTTGATGGGCAGCAACAGCTCCTGCTTTGAGGTGATTGTACCTCTGTAAGGGAGGGGGACTGGTTAGTGGCTGTGGTTCCAACAGAGTCACTCACAGGAAGGCAATAAAGGAACGCTGGAAGGTCCTCTCACACTGGAGGAGTCAGGAATAAATAGAGCAGCCAACAGGTGCAGCAGCACCACTAGTTAGAGGAGTCACAGGTGCATGAAGTCAGGGAGGGATTGCCAGAGCAGCACAGGGAGCAGAGAGTGACGTCAGCAGCAGAAATACACGTTACACCCTGGATGCTTCAGAGCAGCAAACTGAGAAAACTCCTGCTATAGTGAAACAGGACGGTGGACTTTAGATTATCCTATGATAGTAAATAATTCAGAACTTTAAAGTTATCATAGGGTTTGCATAAATTAGTGCTGAATAATTAATATAATTAAAATTAACATATTGTAAATATGTAGATACATTACTGAGCTGCTGGTGGATTTTTAGGTAACATTTGAGCTAAAAGTTCATTAAAGTTATTATCATCAAATGATTCCAGTCTCAGATGAGAAACCCCCCCCCCCCCAAACACACACATTTTTAGAGGTCCTCATAACAATTACATGTTAAGCTGTAATTCTGGATGAATTCTCCTTAAACAGGCGTCTTATTATTTCAGGCAGCAACGATGGCAGCTGTGAAGGAGCTGCTTTTGGAAAAGCTGACTAATTTGAATCCTGTAGTCCTTGAAAAGTTCAAGATCTTCTTGAAGTTTACGGTCTTCCAGAAGAAATTGCCACAGATCCCATGGAGCGATCTGCAAGGGGCCGACTGTAGATCAACGGTGAATCTGATGTTGGCCACATACGGTCAGCGGTGTTTGGAGGTGACCAGTCAGGTTCTAACAGACATGAACCAGACCGATCTGTTGGAATATCTGCCAGAGAAGAGCGATGGAGCTGAAGGTAAGCTGAACTACGCTCCTCAGTAATTCAGAGCACTGATTTCCAACGTCTCGTCCATGCCAGCGTGGGCATAAACCTACAGGAATAATCTGTTCAGGGTGAAGCAGGAGCTTCTGTTCTCCACTAACTGGGTTGATGAAGTGCTGCAGACTTTCAGGTGGTTCCTTCTTTATTTTCCAGCTTCAGTTCTTAAAAAGACACAGAAGGGAAATAGTCAGAAGCAATCTGTGTTGTTTTCCATCATATTCGCCTCTTTCTCTCTTCCACAGTATTCATATCCAGCCGTTTTTCCTTCATGTTTACTGGAAACACTGATTAGAACCAACCTAGATGAGATTTATGAGTAAAATTCATTATGGCCAAAAATGGACCAATTCAGATGTTTTCCCGTCTGGACAACACAGAACCAACTGGCTAAAATCAGTCGGTGTTTAAGGTCCGCTGACAGACTGATCTACTTCTGCTTTACTAGCAGAACTAGATCAGTGGGATCTGAGAACAGATGCATTTCTATCAGAGTGGGATTGGAACGCATATGTGAACATCAGGGTTTCTGACTAAATGGGCTCCAAGCATCGCCTCAACTGAACATTTATGTTATAAGAATTATTATTCTGAAGTCACTATGGCCTCACACCACTCGAACAGAGGAGGCCTGGAGACCTGATGTCTGTGTATAAGTTCCACTGTTTGCTGAGTGCAAGGCTGAATGCTGCGTAGAATGATTATTGTCTATGATAGACTGTCTTTGTTATGTCTCTAGCCAAGGCCACGGCGCAGTATTAGGGGAAGCCGGAAAGTGAGACAGACAGAGACAGGGCAGACGCAGACCGCAGCAGAACCGTGGGGTGTGATTACTTTCCAACTATGTGAATCTCTGCTCTGTTTCTCAATAAAAGTGCTGGAACGTCATTACCACTGTCTCGTCATTTAGTAAAGATGGGAACTCAGTTACTATTGTTTAAAACTCCACCAAGAACTCTCATAACAATTTAAAAGAAAACAGGGCCCTTAAAATGTAAAAACAGCAGGTTATTGGTTATTTAACATTCTGTTGAGCCCCACACCCTGTTGACACGCCTTCTCACCAACTGGCCTCAATGGTCCAAGAGGAGCAGCTTCAACCTCCAATGCTGCTTCCTTTGTTTTAGCTGGAAGCTTTAGTGTCCCTGTGGTTAGTCTTCTGTAGAAAATATATTGTTCAGACATTTATATTGACATTCAAGTTATCATCAAATCTTTTTCCCCTCAGAGAAACTTTCTCTGGAAGAACTTTGGCTTGGACTGATCGACAAAGTGAGTAATCTGTGACATCAAACACAGCAGCTTTCATCAAATGCTTACAGGTCTAAAATGTGCTCAGCATGAAAAATATGCTACATTATACACATTGTGTTCATTTTACTCTTTAATTACAAAATAAAGCTGCATTCATTAAGCTGGCAAAAAGATCATATAAGCAGTTTAAAGCCCCAGGAAGTAAGTTTTACACCCTTTAAAGTAGTGGTGCGCTAAATGAATTTCAAACTCTCTCGTTGTTAACAGCATAATAATTACTACAGAATCACAAATGTGACAATGTAAACATGTCCTCCATGTATTAGCTAATGCTAATAGCTCATAGCTACAGTCTTCATGTGAAATTCTTTTTAGCACAGTTATTAAATTTGTTATTTCTAACTTTGGCCTTGTTTTTTTTTTCTAAAGTCATTAGTAAATTTGTTGAGTTACATTTATTTTGATCCTGTTTCTCGAAGCCACCTATTTACAATCTAAAATTAGCACTACAGTGTCAAGGGTTGGTAATTGAGCCCGATTTCAGCCACACACACAGAGTTTCACCTTTAACAGTTTTATTGAAGATTGTGGAGTATGGCTGAGGAGAACCAGAGTTCTGTACCAGACTGAATGAGGTGGAGATGACAGCTGGAGCCGGCAGACGTGAGGGAACACCGGCAGGTAGGCGAGAGGCGAGGGCAGGCAGACACAGGTGAAGCTGGAGGACTGCTAGCAGACATGAGGAAGGGAAGAGCAGCTGGCTTGAGGCGGAGGAAGGCGGTGAGGAAAACGACGAGGGACGAAGGGCGCTGTGAGATGAAAGGCGTGAGCAGACGTGGGAAGGATGGTGACGAACCAGCAGGGAAGGGCAGACTGAGGAGTCCTTAAGTAGGTTGACTGACAGGTGAATTGAGTCCAGGTTGATTGGTGACGGCAGGTGGAGAAGATCTACGGTGAGTGGAATCGGGGTTGTATGGGAGATGGAAAGTGCTAGAACTGTTCAATATAGAAGACAGATAGGGTAAACTCATAGGCTAACAGGTTTATCCCCATTGGCTACTGTAATTAAAAATGGCAACACTACAGACCATACAGACCAGGATAGGAGACCCAAACTCTTGAGATAAGGGATCTTAGAGCATCCTAAAGCTATCAAAAGATCTAAATTTTCAGCCACATTGGCAGAATTCTCTCTAAATGAGGCTTCAACCATTAAATTATTAGTCCTGGAGGAGCAGTGTGGCTTTGGTTCTGGTTGTGGACCAGATCTTTTCTTTTACAGAATTGATGAGGACTTGAAGAGAGTTTAGTTGATAAGACCTGTGCCAAGGTTTTATTTTGGGGTGTTGCAGGAGAAAAGGTTAGCTCTCGTACTTTTAAAAGTTATGTGGTCCTTGTAAACCCAAAGCAAGTTCCTGTTGGAGTATAGCAGGACAGCTCATCACAGATTCTGTTTAGGGTGCTTGGGAACAGGATCTTAAGACCTGAACATGGAGAAGAGCTTTTATGGTGAGGAAACCTTGGGATCATGTGGTTCTGAAGTCACTGGAACGGTCCACAGCTGGGATGAGAATCACCTTCCAATACGATGATTCTCAACTGGAAAAAGGAGGATTCGTCCCTCTGAGGGATGGGTGAGCAGGAGCAGGAGATGGTTAAACAGATTGGAGCCTTGTCTTCTCTAATGGGGTACCGCGCACGAGCTATTTTTAGAAACACAACGTCACGATGACGTCACATCACGTGGTACGCAGTGGGGCAAACTCCGGAAAGCCGCCGTTGTTTTGCTTTAAAAGAGACGTGCGTTAGCCTAGGTTTTACTCGGTAAACGACTGCTTTTTCCAAATCTAAAACCATGGTTTTTAAACATTGTTGCTATGGAACGTGCAACAGCGACTCGAGTTACGCTGATCGGCCGCATATGAAGGATGTTTTCTTCAAGACTGCCAAGGAGAAATGTGTGCGCTGGGACCGGGGCGGTCGGCCTACACAACAGTTCAACCCGGAAAAAGTTACCAAATTCAAGTACATATGTAGCAAGCATTTTGTCGGAGGAAAGGGCACAACCGAAGAACATCCTGACCCAATTCCAGCGACATCAAGTCAAGGTAAGAGTATTTTGGTGGCCGACATGTTAATAAAGTAGCGCCTGCTACCATGACAGCATATAGGCTATCATGGTAGCAGGCGCTAACATGATAGCCTGCTACCAGGATAGCTTACTCAAAAACATTTCAAATGAGACAAACATTAAACATATACCCATTCCTGGACGGTGATTGCAAACAACAACAAAAAAAAAAAAAAAACGGCCGACGCTGCCATGATCGCCGCGCAGGAAAAAAAAAAAAAAAAGCTTACCGTTCATCAACTCGGCCCGTTTTCCAATCTTTTTAAGCCATCGAACCTCAAGCCATCGTTTGAGCTGAAGGTTGGTGTGTTCTTCCACAGTGCGACCAGTAATCCGTGCGCCTGGGACATCGTCTTGGGAAAGTTTAACGGCTGTAAAGTCGGTCATATCACTGTTTCTGTTGCGCTTGTAATAGCTGGGTTATCCGTGCTTTCTCTCCTGTATGCCCTACCTAAGAGGCAAAAGGGGCGTTGCTCTTGAGACGGTGACGTCACGTGCGCGGTACCGCATTCTCTAGAGTCAAAGGTGAAGTCATCTGTCCAACAGCTGAATCTCCGTCCAATTTAGTTCATCACCAGAACAATTATCTTAAACAGAGCAACAGATCTACAGAAGAATATCTGAAAAGGACCAGAATCAAGATGTTGCAATGGCCCAGTCAAAGTCCAGACCTCAGCCTGATTGAACGCTGTTTAAAGGGAGAAGCTGATGAATTTGGCTCAAGCCACCCTATTGAGGAAGGTTCCTAAATCTGGATGGAAATCGCTTCCAATCACACTTATGGGTAGGGTAGCTTCAATAAAAATTATGGTCCTACCTAGAATTAATTATTTATTTTCAATGATCCCCAATAAACCATCATCTGACTGGTTTAAATCTCTAGACTCTGCCATTTCTAAATTTCTTTGGAAAGATAAACCCCCCGTATTAGCTTAAGCCGGGCGTACACTGTACGAGTTTTTCAGTCGTGGTACTTATATACATCTCAAACTGTGCGACGGAACCGCGGGGTTTAAAAAGTTCACCGCTCACGATCTGTGCGGCGCGACGCTCGGACGAGACCGGACTGCTCACACTGTACGTCGTGTCCCCTCTGGGACCGCTCGCTGTGGTGGCAGAGCGACTGTAGGTGACAGGGACCCAGAGCAGGGGTTCGAGCCCAGCTCTGGCGAGGCCCGCAGGAGGCACGGGGCGTCGGGGGAACGGAGGGGAGAGATAGGAGAGACGAGACGCATCGGCGGCCGCGCGGCACGGCAGGTCGCCTGGCCCGCAACCACCCCCCCCCCCCCCCCCCAGCAAGCGGAGGAGTGGCGAAACAGGCGGCCAGCGCGTTGCGCGGACCGGACGGCTCGCCCTCCCCAACACCGGCCGGAGGTTGCTTCAGGGACGCCCGCTTCCCTCCCTCCGCTGGCGGGGACGGAGAGGAGGGGAGGGCGCCCCCTCGTAGCTCTGCTTGAACAGCAGGATGCGCTCACGACAGCCGACTGAATTTCAAACATGTTTGATTTTCACCGATCGTCCTGATCGGGAGGTAGTCGTGAGAAGCCAGTCCCCCCTCCTCCCCCCCGATCAAGCTGAAATTCGGCCCGATTCAAAAAATGCTCGCACGACTGAAGAATCAGCCCGAAAAGGGGAAAAACTCATACAGTGTACGCCCGGCTTTAAAGACAATACAGAAGACTAAAGACAGGGGAGGATTAGATTTGCCTAACTTCCATGACTATTACTTAGCAAATAGGCTACAATACATCTCTAAATGGATAAAAAAGTCTTTTAGATGAGCCTTGGTTAGATATAGAACAGGAAATGTGCAATAACATCATGATTTCAGATTTGTTTATTAGCTCAAATATAAAACGGCATACATGCTTCAAAAATATCAACATTAGTTTTACTCTGACAGCATGGTGGGAGTTCCTTAAAGGTATACTATGCAACCGGGGTTGATTTTCCAGCGAGGCTCCCCCCAGAGGGCGAAAGTAAAAGTGCACTGTCATAAATATGCTCAGCTGTTCTCCTGGTTTGTCCGTCAAGCCAGGCGCGGTTGTTTTGAGCTTAGCAGACAGGGGAACGCAACGAAAAGTGGAAAAAACAATGACTAACACAGTGAAAGTATGAACATGCACACAGAGAGAGAGAAACCATTCCACTTTGCGCCGCTGAGCGGCTGAGCGGAGCGGAGCGGGGGGGAGACAAACTTTGCGCCGCTGAGCGGAGCGGGGGGAGACAAACTTTGCGCCGCTGAGCGGCTGAGCGGAGCGGCGCGCATATCGAGTTAGTTTTATTTTTTTATTATTATTTTTTGGAATGTCGGCGAGGCGGTAGCGTGAGGGAAACCCTACAATGTTACTTACAATCGCATCAGCAGAAACGCGAGGTTCGTGTCAGCCTTGCAGCCTTCTATGTTCACCCGTGTACGACTCCTCTCTCTGTCTCTGTCTGAGCCCTTTTCCTCTTTCTTGCCTGCTCCAACATGGGCTTTCGCTGTTTTCTCGCTGGTTCCGCCATGATAACTGCACAAATATCGCCACTGCGCTACCAACGAGCACACCTTTCACTGTGGGCGTGTAGCAGTTCTCGCCGTAAAGCAAGACCGACTCTCGCGATGCACACGAGACTACTGAGCCTGTGGGTGCGGGCCGAGGGCTCCTGCAATTGCAAGTGCGGTATTTCCCCCACAGACCACCAGGGCGGCCGAGAAAACCTTAGTTCAACCTGAAATGACTCATTTAATCATCCAAATCGGTATGGAACATATTAATTAACTGAAAAATGTTGCATAGTATGCCTTTAAAATGACAAAGTCATCCCTTATCCCATGCAGTCGTACACCTATCTGGAATAACCCTGATATCCTACAAAATAATAAAATGATAAACTTTACATACTGGAAGAATAAAGGTATTAAATATCTGGAACATCTACTTGACGGAACCGAGTTCATCAATTTTGCTAAACTAAATATGAAATATGGCATTAGTAAAAATAAATTCTTGGAATATGAACAACTTAAATCTATAATTAGCAATAAATATAAGCATATTAATGGTGGTTTACAAATCCCAACTAATATATTAGAGTTCCTAGATTTAACCCCCCCAAAACTACTGTCTAAATCATACAGGACACTAACTAAAATAGATGATTCGATATCTCTTCCAATTATGAAATGGGAAAAGGATTTATCAGGCACCTTTGAACTAAAATTCTGGGCTCAGATATGTCTAAGAACTTTCAAATTGACTAGAAACACCAACTTACAACTAATACAATACAAAATCCTTCACAGAGTACACTACACAAGACAAAGATTATTCAAGATGGGTTTGGCACAATCTAATATCTGTCCACACTGCATAGGCAATCATCCTGATAATTATATTCATGCGTTATGATTATGCACACCAGTCCAGAGGTTCTGGACACAGATATGTAAGGACTTATCAAAGTGCTTGAGCTGTAAAATTACACCTTCCCCATCATTTTGCTTGCTCGGTAATTTTGAGGAAAGTCCTCTGAAAAAAGAAATAGTTTACATGGTTTTCACTGCATTATGTATCGCAAAGAAAACTATCCTCATGAATTGGAAAAGTAAAGAAAATCTCAGTATCAATCAGTATAGAGATCTTTTGTTGGATCATATTAATCTAGAGACAGCATCTGCTTCCACATCTGATTGGTCTCTTTGGGCTCCTCTGATCAACACCATCACTTAGTGGAATAAGGGGCGGTTGGTTGCTTCCTGCAGGGCGCAGTGGCTGGAGTAGGGCGCCTGGTGGATCTGACTCCAGGGTCTGTTGCCCCCATCTGGGAGGAGCTTGGGAGGCCTACGGGCGGCCTACAGCGCCGCTTGCGGCGCTCTTGGGGAGCTGCGTGGTGATGGACGTGGGTTACTGGCCTGGTAGCTGTGCTGCCGCTGGGTGGGGCCGGGGTGGGTCTGGGGGTCTCGCCCCGGGGGTTCCGGTTCCGGGGGGTGTGCCGCTTTTGGTGTTGGCCGGTGCGTGCCCGGGTGTCCGCCCCTGCATGGGGCCTCTGGTGCGCTGGGGGGCCTCGGGGCCTGTTGAGCTGGTAGGGGGGCATGGTCATTAACATCTCAGGGCAGATGCTCTTCTCCTTCATTGGATAGGCACTCTGCTAGTGGGGGGAGGAGGAAGGAGGGGGAGTAGGGACTTACCCAGCCTGGTTGTCTACTGTCGAATGTATGGTGAGTTGTTTGAACGTTAGTGTTGGGGAGGGATTAAATCTACGGGTGTGGGGGGTGGGCTTGGGTCTGGCCCCCTGTCCCGGTCCTGGTCCGTGTCGTCTTCCGGTGCGGGTATCGCTTTGGGGGGTGGGGTTTGGGATGGATCTTGCGGGCTGGCTGGCCGGGGTTATTTATTTATTTCGTCCGTCCGTCCGTCTTCTTCCGCTTATCCGGGGTCGAGTCGCGGGGGTAGCAGCTTCAGTAGGGAGGCCCAGACGTCCCTCTCCCCAGCCACTTGGGCCAGCTCCTCAGGAGGAATCCCAAGGCGTTCCCAGGTCAGCCGGGAGACATAGTCCCTCCAGCGTGTCCTGGGTCTTCCCCTGGGCCTCCTCCCGGTGGGACGTGCACGGAACACCTCACCAGGGAGGCGTCCAGGAGGCATCCTGACCAGATGCCCGAGCCACCTCAACTGGCTCCTCTCGACGTGGAGGAGCAGCGGCTCTACTCTGAGTCCTTCCCGGATGACTGAGCTCCTCACCCTATCTCTAAGGGAGAGCCCAGACACACTACGGAGAAAACTCATTTCAGCCGCTTGTATCCGGGATCTCGTTCTTTCGGTCACGACCCAAAGCTCGTGACCATAGATGAGGGTAGGAACGTAGATCGACCGGTAAATCGAGAGCTTCGCCTTTTGGCTCAGCTCTCTCTTCACCACAACGGATCGGTACAGCGCCCGCTTCACAGCAGACGCTGCACCAATCCGCCTGTCGATCTCCCGCTCCATCTTCCCCTCATTCGTGAACAAGACCCCAAGATACTTGAACTCCTCCACTAGGGGCAGCACATCCTCCCCAACCCGGAGAAGGCACTCTACCCTTTTCGGGTTCAAGACCATGGTCTCGGATTTGGAGGCACTGATTTTCATCCCGGCCGCTTCGCACTCGGCTGCGAACCGCTCCAGTGAGAGCTGTAGATCACGCCCTGATAAAGCCAATAGGACCACGTCATCCGCGAATAGCAGAGACGCAATCCTAAGGCCACCAAAACGGATCCCCTCAACACCTTGGCTGCGCCTAGAAATTCTGTCCATAAAAGTTATAAACAGAATCGGTGACAAAGGGCAACCTTGGCAGAGTCCAACTCTCACCGGAAACGAGTCCGACTTACTGCCGGCAATGCGGACCAGACTCTGACACCGGTCGTACAGAGACCTGATAGCCCTTATTAAAGGGTCCGGTACTCCATACTCCCAGAGTACCCCCCAAAGGATTCCTCGGGGGACACGGTCGAATGCCTTCTCCAGATCCACAAAGCACATGTAGACTGGTTGGGCAAACTCCCATGCCCCCTCCAGAATCCTGCTGAGGGTATAGAGCTGGTCCAGTGTTCCACGGCCAGGACGAAAACCACACTGCTCTTCCTGAATCCGAGATTCGACTATCCGACGGACCCTCCTTTCCAGAACCCCTGAATAGACCTTACCAGGTCTATTCAGGGGTTTATTTATTATTATTATTATTATTATTATTATTATTATTATTATTATTATTATTATTATTATTATTTATTTATTTATTTATTTATTTATTTATTTTTATTTTTTTTGGGGGGGGGGGTGTAAAGCCAGTAGGCTTGGTGGGTGGGCTGGGGGGGGTTGAGGTGTTGGTCCTGGTGGGTGGTTGGCTAGCGGGCCCTGCAGCCTCTCCCTGGCCCCCGGGCTACGGTGGTGCCGCTGGCGAGGCCCCCTTCTCTGGGTGGGGCTTTCGGGGAGCGGGGGTGCCTATTGGAGTCAGTAGGGGAGCTGGCTCCCTGGGATGGCTTCCCAGTCCTTTGCTCCCCATCCCCGGACTCCTCCCTCTGCCTGCTCCATCACGCCGCCACACATGTAGGTCCTGGGGGAGGGGGCGTTTCTGGAGGTTGCCACTTTCTGGTGACGCCCCTCTCCCCAATTTTATCATGCATCTTAGACACTTTCACTCCAAACATTTTCACAACACACACTCATGTAGGCCATGGTATGGGGGGTGGGGGGAAGACGTCTGTGGGGGGGGGGGGTGGCTTATGTTGTGTGAGCCTCAACTCGGACGGCTCCCTTCACCTCCTCTCCCACTTAGACATTGAGGGTTCTGGGCAGTTGCCCGGAGGGTGTGCGCTGGCACCAGCTTCCTTCCGGAGTGGGGGTGGGCTCTGACGTGCACCCCCATCGGCGATCCCAGTTTTTAAACGCACTTGAGAACAATATGCAACAACACAACATCTGAGCGGGCGTAGGGAGGATCGGGGTCTTCTGCACACCCCCGTTCTCCGATGACGGCAAGGAGTCTGGGGCCTGGAAGAGGTGCGGGCCACTGTGTCCGGGGTCTTGGCGGGGGGCTGCTGCGGGTAGCCAGCGGCTTGCCAGGTCTGGGGCAGACGCCTCCGCTCCCCCCAGGAGGGGCGGGGGTAGCTAGGGTAAGGTGGGGGAGGGAGGGGGTTTATTAGGTATTTAGGGGTGAGGGGGGCTCTGGCTGGGTGGCTCGTACGGGTCGTGTTGGCCTCCCCTCTTTGGGGGACGCGGTCCGGGGGGCATCTGGTCCGGGGGCGGGGCCGGGGATCGGGCACAAGCAGTCGTATAGTCGATTTGGGGTCACCCCCCCCCCCCTCGGGTCAGTGTTGGATGCGAGTGTTATGTGGGAATATGTGTACAGTGTCTTTTTTTTTTTTTTTTTTTTTTTTAATGTGTGTGTGGTGAGTGGGGCACAAGGGAGGGATGGTGTGAATGAGTTTCCTTTTTTTTCAGGTATGGGTGTGGTCCGCTCCCTCTCCCAAGAACATCTCAAGTGTCCGCTAGGTGCGGAGCCCATCCCCCCACGTCCTGCCCTCCTCCGCTGCGCTGGCGGGCTCCTTGGCCCTCGGGCGCATTGGTAGGCTTCGGGTTTGGGGTGGGTTCCCGGGCGTGCGCCGGCCCACTCCCGGCGGCTTCTTCGCGGGGCCTGGCCCCCCGGGGGGCGGCCAGGGCCCCCGTCGCGGAGGCGGGGCACCCCTGGGGCCTCTGGCCCCCAGGGCCCATGGCCGGAACCACTTCAGCGGGGCTAGCTGCCGGCGGAGCCCACGGGCTCGTCCCCGCGGCTCTTGGGGGCGTCTGCATTGCGGTGGCTGGGGGATTTCATCGGGGTCGTCTCTACTCTTTCCTGGGGGGGGGGGGTTGCAGATATCCTGCGTTGGCCCCTCCTGGGCGCCCTGCTTTAGGGGCCCCTTTGGGAGTCCGGGATTATGGGTCCCCTGACTCCTGCCTCTGTGCTCGGGGAAGGTGGGTCTTCGGTTCTCCACAATCACTATCAAGCTATTTCCTTCTGGATAATTTTCACCTAAACTAGTGCACTCTCACAAACTCCCACAGGTGCTGGGTCCCAGGTATTAAATGTTCACTTATATACAGAAAGGCTATAATTTATTTACTTTCTTTTACTTATATACAGTAATCTTATAATTTATTTATTTATTTATGTTCTTTCACTCTTTTTTACAAGTATCACATTACACATGTCAGCATATATAATAATATATATGATTTAGCAATGGCATCTAGGTGTTATTTGATTGTATCTGTTGCTTTATGTCTGTTGGTTGTGCTGTTCTTTTTGCATCTCTCTTTCCAGGTGATGGAGCAGACGGAGAAGGTTTTATCATTCTCTCCCTTTTTATCTCTTCTTTCTTTCACCTCTACTCTTTTTTTTCTTTTCTTTCTCTTTCACTACTTGTTTTTCCTTTACTCTCCCATTGTTATGTCCATATAATTTGAATTTCTCCCTGCAGGAATCACAATAAAGCTATTTACAAGCAGGACAGGACACTGGGGAAAAAAATAAAAAAATAAAAAAATCTGGATCTCATTCATTCGGTTCTCCTGACCAAAACCTTGGAACTTAGACAGACGTGAATCAACTGCTTCACTGTTTGGACCAGCGGTTTTATTCAGATAAGAAATACCTTTATTGTCCCACAATGGGAAAATTCAGGCATGATATCCAGAGGATGTCTTTGTCAACTCAATCCCTGTTAGGTGCTTATTGCTGTGAACAACAACCCCACATCACCATTCCTCCACTATCCTGCTTGACAGTCGGTATAAGCTGATGTTGCTGTTTCCAGGGAAGATTTGCAGCAGTTTGATAAGATTTCTGCTGGTGAATAATCCACCTGTCTTTAGAATAATTAGCTTTATTTAATAGTTTAGAAAGTACGCCGTAACTCTTCCCAATAAAAGCAACAACTGGTTCTCTCACCTGACTGATAAAAGTAGAAACTGTATTCTGTATTTTACTCAGAGTTTTTATGTTTGTTTAATTATGATGAATATCTGTACACTTTTAAATATATACTATTTTTATTCCTCTGGTCCTTAAACAAAAAATGATATCTTCAACAGACAGAACATTTTATAGATAATTATATAAATTGTCATGGTGCAGTTTTAGCCTGCCTGTCTCCCCATAAACTTGCCAGCTCTTTCCACCTCTCAAGCAGCTCAGCTCTCACTCCACCTCCTCATTAGTTCCACCTGCCGTTCCTAATTATCCCGGACTCAGTACACCTGCCAACACCTCTACTTAAACCTCCCTCAGTCTGCTCTTCCCCGCCGGATTGTCTTCATCCAAACCTCGTCCTGCCTTGTGCTTCTCACGTCTGCCTGCCAGAGTTCCCCTCATCGACGCCCGCCTGCATGTTCTCTCTCTGCTGTGCTGCTGGTTCTGCTGCTACTCCAGCGCTTCAACAACTCTCTGTGCTGTCGGCTAACCTCATACCCCGGCGTTCTAAGAACTCGCTCTGCTGCTGAGCTTCAGGCTCCTCCTGGACCTCAGCTCTCTCACGCCTGCCCTGTATGCTCCTTGGCTCTCAGCGTCTCCCTGGGTCTACAAACCAAGACTGTGGTTCTCATCCGCCACAATCCATCAACCTTCAATAAACTCTTTAAAACGAAACTCTATGTGCAGCTGAATTCGGGTTCAAACTCCACATACCCTGACATAAATATTATTGGCATTTTATTGATTTTCATCTTTTACTAATCATTACTGCCACGCTGGGAGAGGGAACAGCTTTTTCTTTAAGCTCTTCTTTAATTCAGATTTTTCTCATTTTATCTCTTTTATTTGATAGATTCATGAATCTGACATTTCTAAGGTTTTGATTCTGTTAAAAAGTCCACCTTAGGGTTAAAAGACAATGGAGTAGCTTCTTGTTAGATTCAGATCTAGATCTCTTCATTCTGGTTGTATCCTAAGATCCCAGAGCGGAGAGGAACCAGGTGTTTGGTCTTTGTAGCCGGCTTGATGTTCCCAGCGGCCCGAGAAGGAAGTTCTAGGGTTCAGGGTTAAGGTTCAGGGTAGACTCTCCTGAGATCAGCATAAAAATTAATCAAGAGCAAATGTGAAAACCTGCAAAAACAACGTGATGGTCATTAAATATTTCCTTTTTATTACCAGGTAGAAGCCATGGAGTCTGTTTTAGAGCTGCTGTTGGAAACCCTCGGTGGTCTAAATGAAAGAGAGCAGCGTTCATTCATCGACTGGGTTTTTAAGAAAGCTTTGTTGATGGAGGATCGTTTTCAGTATCAACATCACATTAATAGAAGATTATTAGACCTGCATGTTCCTGTGTTTGAAATGGTGCAGCAGACCGGCCTGAAGTCTGTGGAGACAACTAAGAAATTTTTAATAAAGATAAAAAGGCCAGATCTGCTTCAGAGGATTGAAACATGCAGCAAAAGGCAGGAAAGTAAGATGATAAAGATTGAGCATGTTAATATATTATTTAACCTTCTCATTTTGATTTTAATTACTAATATCTTTGTTTCCCTCAGAGAAACTCTCAGTGGAGGAGCGACGCTCTGCTGTCGTGCACAAAGTGAGGGTTCTCATTTCACTCCGATTTGGTTGATGTCTTTAGTAATAATGAGATCCTGATGCTTAAAAAGGGTCTAAAGTTTGTTTATAATTTGCCAAATAAAGAAAAAATACAACTGAAATAAAATAAATACCTTTGAACATCTGCTGAATTTAATGGCAGAGTGATAAAATTTAAAGAATCTGTACAAAACCATAAGAACATTTCTGAATGATATGTTGATGTTTCAGGTGGCTCTGATGGCAGCTTTCAAACAGCTTCTCACAGACGTCCTGAGTGATTTGAAAAAACGGGAGATTAAGAACTTCAAGAAGTTTCTGAAATCAATCCTATCCCCCTCTGACTATGACCCGTACCGTTCTCTTTTGAGTTTGGAACCTGTCCCAGTTACAGTCAATAGGATGATGGAGACGTTTGGTTTGCGGTCTCTGGATGTTTCCATGGAGTTTTTAAGGGACATTAACAGGAACGATCTGGTACAGAGGCTCCTGGAGAACAGCTCAGGACTCAAAGGTAATTAAAACAAATCTAAATCTATATTCTGTCATCACCAACGAGCCGTCCGTAGAGTTCCTCTTGTAGCTTGTTGCAAAAGGACCTCAGCCTTCCTTAGGATGGGAGAACATCTTATCCTGAAGAACCTGAGTTATTATCCACCTTCACCAGATGTTCCTAGTTCACCTTCACTACTCATCTGGGTTTATCTGGTCGAGGTCAAACACCAGTTTCCCATTTCTCCTGGACCTCTGTGTTTCTGTTTGCCGTTTCCTTTGCCATTAATTTCCCAGATGTTATCTCTGTATCCTGTTCTGTCACACCTGAACTGCTGTTTTGAAGCATCACCATCTCCAGGCCCCTGCTCTCCCCCACCACACGGCTCATAAGGCACCCAGCCTGCTCATTAATCCTTGTGGGTCTACATTGTGGTGCTCCCTGTTGCTCCTTTGGGGTGAGCCTATTTAGGCAACAGAAACAGGGCTGGACCACCAGGTCCAGGCTGAAAGCTCTCCCCCAGGACCAGCTGGTCCTCAGGCTTCTCTGTTCTGAGGGAATTGTCTTATTTTGTGTGATTTTGCAGCATAAAGGGATTAATGAATAACTCAGAGCTCTTTGCCACATAATGGAGGCAATTCTCTAAAACTGAGATCCAGCTTTCAACAGACTCTCAGCTTCCAGGTAGAGGCTGTTCCTGGATCTGGTGGTCCTGCTCTACTCGACAGCCTGCTGTGAGAGGGAAGGAGGACTAACGGTGTGTAGGGGGGGGTGTCCTTCAGGATACTGGAGAACCGTTTCCTGCGTCTGGAGGTATACATGTCCATGGTGGAGGATACGCTCCTTCCCACAGTCCTCTGTGGGACTCCAGGTGTTCCACCTGTTTCAGATCAGCTGAATCAAATACTACACTATTACTCTGTTGTTTGAATAATTCTAACTCATGTTTCATGATTTTCTTCTATTATTCTGTAATGAAAATTAATTTAAAATCCTACAGAAGACAATGTTTTTGCTTTCTTTGTCAGGAAAAGCGTCCATTGATGAATATCTGAGAGCAGACGTGTTAAACAGAGTAAGTTGGACTTTCTACTACCTGCTTTATTTCTTCTCAGAGGAATTCAGTCAAATTAATACCATGCTCTGGGTTTGAGACGCACCAAGACAATCAGAGATGAGCAGCATTATAACAGGGAGATAAACCAACCCTGACAATACCATAAATCTGATCCAAAGTTTTATCTGAACTGAGTGGATGAGAAAAGCTGGAGGCTCCTTGCACACTTTCTACATTTCAGAGATAAAAACAAAAAACACAAAATAGAAGAACTGGAAGGAATAGATTACGGTTCCAATTATTCCCAGTTTAAGAAAAACATGCAAACAAAAAGTTATCTTATCACTCCTGTGAAAAATGTATTTGCTCAACAAGTTTTTTTAAATGTTTCAGGTGCCAGCAAAGGTTTCTCTAAAACTTACTCTTCTGAAGATGATGAATCACCTGGACCCCTGGGATGTCAGGACATTTAAATGGTTGCTGCAGTTCACATGTTTCCAGAAAGGCCTCCCAGACATCCCAGACATCCTATACAGCAGGCGGAGGTCCAGGTCCTGGTTTGGCAGAAGGTTGATGGTTCGGGGAGGAGGAGGACTGGATCCACCAGACTTTGTGGATCGGATGGTACAGAGACTTGGCCAAGAGTCTGTGGACGTAGCCAGGGAGGTTCTGACGGACATGAAGAGGACGGATGTGGTACAGAAGCTGACAAGAAGCAGCTTAGGATCAAAAGGTTGGACTGTTGTTGGCGCTATGAAGAATTAAGATTATGTTTTAAAAGTTAACAACTTTAAAAATGTTGTTCTCTCTTTTCTCCAGAGGAGCTACAGTCTCTGTTGCTCCAGAAAGTAAGTATGATCACATCAACACATCTTTAGTTCCTCAGACTTTCAGCTGTATAATCTACCCAACGCCCAAAAACATTTAGAGATCACACTGATGCATTTTGGGAAAACACCAAAATAATGACAGTGGGCAGGAAGGCAACGTGAGGAAGAGTAGAAAACTTTAACCACATAAAACAATGTTATGCCACAAACCTGTTTGATTATGAATATAGATCATTCAAACTGAAATGTTTTCTATCACAAATATAATTCAAAAGGTTGTGATCCAAGGGCTATAAGCCTGTAATAATTAACACTAACAATGAATTTATTAATTAGCTGTTATGAACTTATTTATGCTGGAAAACTGTGATCTGACCGGTTGTTGACCGATTAGACTTATCCAGCAAACGTTGATAACTCAAATTATAATTGCAATTGGAGTTTTAACCTTACTACTTTATCACAAACCAATGAAAATGTCTCAGTTGATTTCATTTGTTAACTCAAAAGAAGGTACTTCTTTTGCTCTTAGAGACAATTTCTGGACCTTCTGGACCAAAATAACCACAAACAATTACTATTTCACACGTTATTATTTATTAAACTAATAATTCCCTGTTACAGCATTTATTCTTCTTAATAAAACGCTAGGAAACACTATTCGCTACTCAAAGAACATGCAAAAGAGAATAAATGAAAATAAAACAAGTCAAAAATGGATTAAATGAGAGATAGCAATTCTTAATTTAGTTCACAGTTGTTTAACGTCACATTCGAGAAGTCGGCACTTTGACATAGCAGCTTTGAAAGACAAAATAGCCCTGAGATAACACAACTGGAGTACCGAAAATAGACCTGAAGCCAGACAGGGAACGCCTCTGTACCGCACAACTAGTCTCTAGCACTCATGCACCGTGGGATTTACCTGTCATTGAACTTGAAATAATCCCAGAATTATATCCAATAAAGTTTTCTTGCATGTATAAATAGAGCCGAGTACTATGGCAAAAGCGGTAATATTCCATTGGTGGAATAAACCTGTTGGGCTCTCTTTGGCATAAAGTAAACAATTCTTGATTCAACTTTCATGTCTCATCCTTTCCACGCCTCCTTTTATCCCTGTACAGGTTTCACTGTTGCTGGAAATATTCAGCACACCCCTCTGCAGAAATACCTCATTATTTTTGATGTGTCTTGTCTGGCTGTGTAACATTAAGAATTGCTATCTTGATGCCAGGGAAAGCCCAAAAGATTTAATTTCCCAACTAGAATATTACTGCTTTTGTCTAATAACACAGGCTTGGGACGATTTAGGATTTACTGTAAAATACCTGACCTGTCGGTCATCTCCCTTTGAAAAGCTCCCGTTACAAATACCGCAGCATAGTTACAACTTAAACTGGCGATTAACGATTAAGGCCAAGCGACTAATGATTAAGGCTGGGGCCAGTTTAACAATAATTGCTTTGGGCAATCTGAACCGGCTAATTAGCTCCTCATCATGTTCCAGCAGGATCTCTGAAAAATACTCCCTCCACATTCTTCCATCAGCGATGTCCTCCAGCAGTGCCGACGCTGCCACCCTTCCACATTTACGTGCAACTTCTAACTTTTATTTATTGACACGTGTGATTATCTCCACCTTGTCCACTCTCAGAACCATCAAACCGGACTTATTTGGAGTTAATCCACTGATTTGTCACAGTTTTATTTTTCTGTAAGAGTGAAAGTGTTCCTAAAATTCTTTACATATATTTGATGTGCATCGGCTCACAGAGAGAAGCCTGTGTTGTATCATTGACTTTGCAGCAATCCCTCATACCAAGCATGCATGAGGGAACAGTGGACAGGAAAATTCCCCTTTAACAGTGAGACAATTTGCCTGTTATATAAATTCATCACACGTAAACATTTCAAGCCTTTATTTCTTGTAATTCTGATAATTCTGGCTACAGAGACTGAAAACGCAAATCAGTGTCTCAGATTATTAGAGTATTGTGAGGGTTAGGTCTCTCAGTCTGGCTCAGTAGGGCGACGCCATGATGGAGAAGACAGCTGACTAGACAGAGGTCCAGAAGACAGGCACTGATCTCCTCCACAAGGGGAAGCCACAGAAGGTCGTTGCTAAAGAACCAGATGCTCACAGGGTGCTGCATTCAAGCATATTCATAGAAAGTTGAGTGGAAGGAAAAAGTGTAGTAGGAAAAGGTGCTCCTGCAACAGGGAGAACAGCAGCCTTGGAGAGGATTGTCTACCAAAGTTCAGTCAGGAATTTAAAGGAGCTTTGCAAGGAATAGACTGAGACTGGATCAGTGCATCAAGAACCACAATCCACAGACAGATCCTATAATTATATTACCTGGTCTGAGGAGAAACAGAACCAAACTGTTGCTTGGTGGTCCAAAGTCCTCTTTTCAGATGAAAGTAAAGTTTTCATTTGATTTGGGAAAACAAGATCCCAGAATCTGGAGGAAGAGAGTGGAGAGGCACATAATCCACGTTGCTTTAAGTCCAATCTGAAGTTTCCTCAATCAGTGATGGTTTTGTCATCTGCTGGTTCTTGTCCACTGGGTTTTCTGATGTCCAGAGTCAACACAGACATCTAAGAGCACTTTATGCTCCCTTCTGCTGACAACCTTCACAGAGATGCTGATTTTATTTTCCAACAGGACTTGGTACCAAAAGCTGGTCCAATGGCCAGGGTGGTTCTGTTCTTAATTGAGAAAAAAATGGGCCTGACCAGAACCCCTTAGAGAATCTAAGGAGTATTGTCCAGATTAAGATGAGAGACACCAGAACCAATGGTCCAGATGACCTGAAGGCTGCTATCAAAGCAACCTGGGCTTCCAGAACACCTCGGCAGAATCACAATTCATGTAAAAGGAGCTCAGACCTGGTACTCGGGGCAAAATTACAAGAAATTAAGGCTTGAAATATTTCTCTCTATGTGTAATTAATTTATACATGAGTCTAACTTCATGAGAAAAGAAACAAAAACATGGATCTATACACAATATTGAAATTTTTGGAGAGATAGCTGTGTATATTCAAATAAATACATGATATGTTTCACCCCTCAGGAAGCAAGTCTAACAGCAGTTATGGAGAAACTTCTGGAAACATTTGAAGATTTAGATGAAGCTGAGTTTCAGCGTTTTTGGAGAACCCTGCAGAAGACAGCCATGAAGCACAGAAGAAGAACCCCGACCTATTTTAATGAAACGAAATGGAAAGTGGCCGAGCTGATGCTGGAGGAGTTTGATGAACAAAGTTTAGACGTGGCGATGCAGATTTTAAAGCAGATAAATCAATCTGATTTGGTGCAGAAGATTTCAGAGAAAGTCTCAACAAGTAAGTTAAGGGAAACCAACTTCTGATTAATGCAGTATGCTGATGACGATGGGTCATCTTCCTCTGATTAAAATAAGATTTTAAAATCCGATAAATAATTAACAACATTTTCAATGCTTGTGGAGTTTATTTCTGAGCATTAAGCAGATTTTATTATAAACATATCATGTTTAAGCCTTTCTCTTTTTTCTGAGAGAGAACTTTCGTCATGGGCAAGTAATTAAAGAAAGACAGATTATCAGTAATAAATGGGTAAGATATTAAATTACCAGTAATATATCCAATGATTTGATCACCAGTCCGTGTCTTGACCATATGTGATTAGAAATCGCATATCGTAGTTTGCCAGCTTGTCACAATACTTTCAGAAGTGAATATTGACAACATATTTCCTGCCAAATGGGAGCATATAATGCATCTGAAATCAGAACTTCTAACAATTTAATTTAGGTATAACTAGAATGCACTTCTAGTTTAGACATTACAGTCAGGCAGTCTTGTAGACAGCTCAGGGGTCCTATCAAGTAGTGTACCGTAATGCTCTGAATATCCATTGAGCGGAGCAGCTTCGTTGCTAGCCAAAGTTGTACTTACACATTTTAACAGATTTATGAGATTGTACCACATAAAATCGGCCAGCAAGCACAACGGTAATCATATATAAGACGCATCATCAATTTTTGAGAAAATTTATGGATTTTAAGTGTGTCTTATAGTCTGAAAAATACGGTAGATTGTGCAGAACAACCCACTCTCATGGCAAATGAGACCCTGGATGAATAAGGTTTAATAAGGTTATTGTTTCTCCACAAGGACCTGTGAAATGCCTGGACGCCAAGGAAACTAAAGGAGTGATGGTAATTATTCAGTCACTGAATGGTGATATTTACACGTATCTCATCTGGGTGAAGAGTCAGAAAGTAGCATCTGATCTGTGTTCTGCAGCTGGACTCCACCTGCTGGACTGAACTTGTACCTGAGGAAAACAGGACAGATGCAGAAGCTCCAACCTACAGGTGAAATTAGCCTCATCAGCACTGCTGCACAGGAAACTGGAAACTTCAAATAAATGTTGTTTTTTTTTTTTGCCTAACCATATTTCAGCTTCCAGTGTGAAGCTGGACACTTTGAATGCAGCGTCTCTGGTCTGCGTTGGGTCTGTTCAGAAAAGGTCATTTTTAAGTACCGGTTCTGCTCCTGGGACGGACACATGGAGAGGATAGAAAGCAGAGGATACATGCCTGCAGGTCCTATGATGGACATCACCCTCATTACGGGGAAGATGATGGAGGTGTTCCTGCCACACTGGATCTGTACTGGTAGGAGAACACGATGGTGGCAAACTTTTTAACATGATGGATTCAAACATTTCCCCTCGGTGTCTCACTGCTGTGTTTTATTCAGATGACATCCCTAAACCTTTGGACTGGTTTGCAGTCCTACACATGGACGACTGCGGGGACGCTGTGGAAAAAGTCTCTGAGGTCTCATCAGCACATGTCAAACTATCTGAACCCATTTTCTCTCCGAGAGCGGTGCTGATGAAAGTCGGCCTTCCTGTGAAAATCAGCTGCAACGTGTTGATCTATCAGACCAACACAGCTTTCCTCACACTGCATGTTTACCTCATCCCACGGGATCCAGCGTTACATCAGGTAATCACAGGTCTACCAGTGTGGAGGAACACAGCTCAGACACATCAATACTTTCACTTGTTTTGTTTTTTTGTTGTTTTTTTGTTTTTACAGAAAATGGACCAGGAGAAAACTTCCAGTGGATACAAAGTGATCCGAAAGGCAGACCCAGAGAAGTCCCTGAAAATAAAAGATTATTTCATCCTATCATCAGATCTGGATGCAGCAGAAGTTTCTCCTAAAGTAGGTTTGAGGCAGCTTTAGATGTTTTTTCATCAGACTGTACATGCATCTAAAGGCCAGTTTATTGTAGGATCACAGCTAGACCGCACAATACAACAAATATATCGTCTACATCACTGTTGGTAAATATGAGCTAATTATAGAAGGACCATGGGTTCAGTCAGTAATGCATTTGGTGATACTTTTTAAAATACAATATATAATTTAGTAAGATTGTACCTAAGGCATTTCCTCCCTGTCTCTTCTTTGGAAGGAAAGAAAACTCCGATATCAGAAAGGAGAGCCACCTTTCTTTGAAGTGTACGTTGAAAATGCAAAGGGAAACTTCCGTCTGATGCTCAGACCCGACGGAGAGGACCAGCCAGTGTGGGAGTGTACTGTTCGAGAAGGTCTGTTTCAGATCAGTGAATTTCAGTTAAAGTATTCACAACAACTCAGGGGACCTTCACTGCTTGCTTTGAGCAGCTTTGTTTCACAGAATGAGGAAAAACCCGCCTGATTGGTTGATAAAGCTGGGAACTGCTCACTACTCCAGACATTTTGAATTAAGAAAGCTTTCTGGGTGGGAAACCAAACATCTCCAGATACAGAATAAAAGTCCAACTGGTTTATTTCCCAACCTTTTTTGGATTGATAATGACCTGAATGACTGGGAATCTTCACCAACACATCTGATTGATTGGTTTTAAATTTGGGTCGATAAGAGAATACCTGTTTACATGATTTTTTTGCATTTCTGTTTCAGGTGAATATCAAAGCAGTGGCCAGGCACAAGGTGAGAAAAACTGGTGGATTGAACAAAAGTTTTCACACCCCTTTGCAAGTAAAAAAAAACCTGAATGGGATAACTTTCTGAAACCGAATAACACAAAGTTGAGCATGATTGTGAGGTGGAAGGAAAGCGACAGACCATTTTTTCCAAAAGAACTGTTTTTAATTATCTTATTGGTCTATCTTTTTTATCTTAGTTGTATTGTTATTTTAATTTGTACATTTACAGCCCTTTGTTGACTGAGGGTGTTTTAAAGTGCTTTTATGAATAAAGGGGGGATGGTATGGTGTTTCATGGGGGATATTATGTGACTCCAGTTTGTGCACATATAGGCCTGAAAGGAACATTTTGGTCACACCAGATCAGAACATCTCCTAACACACCTTCACGGTCTTCTACAAGTTCAGTTCATCTGCTCTGCCCAGGTTTCAACCAGATTAACTCACATCAGCAACTCACTGACCCAACTTAAACTGTGTGAATAATTAATTTATTGTAAATCCTTTATAAAACTGGAAAATCTGTTTCTAAACTTTTTTTAACCCTTTTCTCAGAGCTTTCAACTATTATGCATTGACCATGCGCATTTCACTGACTTCACACGCAACACATGTCATTTCTCACGCATAAACAAGGCCCATTTTATGGAGTTATATTTGTGCTTTTGACTTGAGCACGCAGGAACCAATCCTACTGCAATTCGTGTTAATGGATCAGCAGGAAAAGCGATCAGAGTTATCAATAATTTGGGTCTTAACCAGTGGTGAGAGTAAGCCTGTCTCACTGCGCGCTTTAGTTCATCCGTACCGGTATGGTCCGTTACTGCGTACACAGGAGGCCAGGGGGGAAAGCGGCTGCCAGATGAAGCCTTCATTCAGAACCTTCAGTCATGGCTGCATGCTGGATCAGAAAACAGTCCTGCTTACCAGATGCAGTCTAAAGGCCCGTTTACACTACCCTTGTTAAACCGAACCAAGCCGAGACCAGTCTGAGCTTGGATCAGTTAACCAAGCCAAGACGACCGTTTACACACCACACTATCCCGGTTCCTTGGTTGCTCCTCGCTTCCTAGTGGCGATCTGCGGTACTGCTGCTCTCTGGAATTGAAGGCGGGACCGAGCAAATCAAAATGGCAGTACCCGTAACATTCAGGATGTTATGGTTAGACAGATTCGGCTTTTGGGACGTGGATAAGACAAACGAACATCTAATAAGGATTTACAGACGCAGGAAACAATGACAGACACTGAGGTTCATCACACTGCTAAGCAGAATCATCTCTGGAAACCGTGTGGCACGGTAAGGAAGCTAGTATTATTATGAATGTCTGAAATTTGTCTGAATGGAGTGTGAATCGGGACGTGCAGCCAGACACGCCGGAAAAAACGCGGACAGTCATCTGACTGTAAGGGGATGACGCGGTCTGCTCATGCGCTCTTCGTTATCAGGTAACCGGGATAAAAAAAATAAAAAACAGTCCGAGACCTACTAGGGAACTGGTCTGCAGTTAGCGCGGTCCAGTTCAGTCTGCTGACCGTTTACACACAAGAGTTATCTCGGTTACTGAACTTGGACTGGTCTCTGCTCGGTTAAAAAAGTGTAGAGTAAACGGGCCTTAAAACACCACTTAGTCTTGTGGACCCCAGGAAGACTAGCTGTTTGCCATGGCAAAAGCTAATGGGGATCGTTTCGGCAGACAAAGGGTCAGTCCTGCATCCTCCCCCCACGACACCACCCAACAGATCACCTCCACCTCTTCCTCAGTAACATCTCTTTCCATACACAAGAGAGATGTTAACAAACTCTTCAGAAGACAGAAGACCCAGAAAGCTGCTGGACCAGACTCTGTCTCTCCATCCACCCTGAAGCACTGTGCTGATGAGCTGTCTCCAGTGTTCACAAAATTTTTTTACACCTCACTGGCGACATGTCACGTACCAGCCTGCTTCAAATCCTCCACCATTATCCCTGTTCCCAAGAAGCCAAGGCCCGTTTACTCTACACTTTTTTAATCGAGCCGAGACCAGTCCAAGCTCGGTAACCGAGATAACTCTTGTGTGTAAACGGTCAGCAGACTGAACTGGACCGCGCTAACTGCAGACCAGTTCCCTAGTAGGTCTCGGACTGTTTTTTTTTTTATCCCGGTTACCTGATAATGAAGAGCGCATGAGCAGACCGCGTCATGCCCTTACAGTCAGATGACTGTCCGCGTTTTTTCCGGCGTGTCTGGCTGCACATCCCGATTCACACTCCATTCAGACAAATTTCAGACATTCATAATAATACTAGCTTCCTTACCGTGCCACACGGTTTCCAGAGATGATTCTGCTTAGCAGCGTGATGAACCTCAGTGTCTGTCGTTTCCTGCGTCTGTAAATACTTATTAGACGTTTGTTTGTCTCATCCACGTCCCAAAAGCAGACTCTGTCTAACCATAACATCCTGAATGTTACGGGTGCCGCCATTTTGATTTGATCGGTCCCGCCTTCAATTCCAGAGATTGGTAGTACTGCAGATCGCCACTATGAGGCGAGGAGCAACCAAGGAACCGAGATAACTCTTGTGTGTAAACGGCTGTCTTTATCTCGGTTAACTGATCCAAGCTCGCACTGGTCTCGGCATGGCTCGGTTTTTAGGTGTAGTTTAACGGGCTAAAGGACCACAGAACTTAATGACTTTAGACCCGTCGCTCTGACCTCTGTGGTTATGAAGTCCTTTGAGCGCCTTGTGCATTCACACCTTAAAGAAATCACCAATCCCCTCCTGAACCCCCTACAGTTTGCCTACAGAGCCAACAGGTCTGCAGATGACGCTGTCAACCTGGCCCTCCACCACATCCTCCAGCACCTGGACTCTGCAAGAACCTACGCCAGGATCCTGTTTGTGGATTTCAGCTCTGCCTTCAACACCATCGTCCCAGCTCTGCTTCAGGAGAAGCTCTCCCAGCTGAATGTGCCCGACTCCACCTGCAGGTGGATCACAGACTTCCTGTCTGACAGGAAGCAGCAGGTGGATCACAGACTTCCTGTCTGACAGGAAGCAGCAGGTGAAGCTGGGAAAACATGCCTCTGACTCCCAGCTCATCAGCACTGGTTCCTCCAGGGCTGTGTTCTTTCTCCTCTGCTCTTCTCCCTGTAAAACAACAGCTGCACCTCCAGTCATCAGTCATCAAGCTCCTGAAGTTCCAGACGACACCACTCTCATGGGACTCATCTCTGATGGTGACGAGTCCGCCTACAGGTGGGAGGCTGACCATCTGGTGACCTGGTGCAGGGAGAACAACCTGGAGCTCAACGCTGTAAAAACAGTGGAGATGGTTGTGGACTTCAGGAAGAACTCAGCCCCAGCTACCCCCATCACCCTCTGTGACTCCACCATGGACACTGTGGAGTCTTTCTGCTTCCTGGGAACTATCATCTCCCAGGACCTAAAGTGGGAGCTGAACATCAACTCCCTCACCAAGAAAGCCCAGCAGAGGATGGACTTCCTGAAGAAGGCAGCTGAAGAAATTCAACCTGCCAAGGACAATGATGGTGCACTTCTACTCCTCCATCATTGAGTCCATCCTCACCTCCTCCACCACCATCTGGTACGCTGGTCCCACCGCTAAGGACCAGAGCAGACTGCAGCGTGTCATCCGGTCTGCAGAGAAGCTGATTGGCTGCAATCTTCCATCTCTCCAGGACCTGTACGCCTCCAGGACTCTGAGGCGTGCAGGAAGATTGTGGCTGATCCCTTCACCCCACTCACAGACTATTTCAGTCACTTCCCTCTGGCAGGAGGCTGCGGTCCATCAGAACCAGAACCAGAACAGGCTGCGCTCCATCAGGACCAGAACCTCACGCCACAAGAACAGTTTTTCCATCTGCTACCAGCCTGATGAACAAGGCCAAAAGCCGCCCGTGACACTGGACACTGCCTCTCTCCCCCAGACTTAACACACAGTCTACTGTGCTTTAATGTAACGCACAGTAGACTGTGTATTTAGCTTCTGTATATATATATATATATTCTATTTTATTTTGTTTTGTCTGCACCATCAACACCAAGTCAAATTCCTTGTAAGTGCAAACCTACTTGGCAATAAACTTGATTCTGATTATGAGGTAGTAGCTATCCATCCATCCATTTTCTTAACCGCTTAATCCCTCATGGGGTCGCGGGGGTTGCTGGTGCCTAGATAGTAACTGTGTTTCATGCTAATTTGTTTAACGACACAGAACCAGTGGTGCTTCGGTAGTCATGCTGCCTTGCGCTTGATTTCAGGTGCGCAAAATTACGTTACATGTAATTTAGGCCCACACTTTTAAGGGTTATTTTAAGGAACTTGTAACATCATCGGTTTTAGCTCAGACCCATCATTCCAACTGTTCCTTCTAAATGAGCCCTTTGCTGTCTTTATTTATAAATTTTTCCCACAGTTTATTTTCAAATAACCTCACTGGTTAGGTGGTTGAAACTTGGACAGAACCCGACGTTCAAACAGAACGTTGATCCAAACTCGCATCCAAATTAATTCTGCATCAGATAGAGCAGCTTAATGCTTATTATAGAATAGAGCAAATAAAACTGAATGTAAAACATTAAGATTTTTTTTATCATCCCATGCCTGGTTCTGGCGAAGGTAAGATGCTTAATTTAATTTGGGGAAATTTAAGGATTCTGTTGATTAAAGATTACATTTTCCAGATTTTATAATCCACACAAATAAATCATTGAACATGCAACTTCTAAACAATCAACTAGCTGGAAACACAACAGAGCCCAGTTTGAATTTACGAGTAAGAAGGGAAGCCTTTGGTTGGACCCCGTTGCACGTTTTCTCCTCATTGTAGCTGAATTAAAACCATTTCACTGAAATATTTCTGTTTCTCTCACTTTGTGTCAGCAGGAGGCGCTCCAACCGAAGCTGCTGCTGTGAAGACAGAAGGTATGAAGTGACAGAAAGTTACTGAGAGTAAAAAAAACATTCTTCTGCACGTTGTTAACATTAGAGACACATATCAGGATGGCGCCGCAGACGGCAGCCACGGTGCACACTTTTTTGTTTTGTTTTACAACTTAACTCTGGTTTTTGCGATGATACCCGGAGCTCTTTCACCAGAGAATACCTCATGAACATCAGGGCAACATCCCCAGAGGATTTATTCCACACTTTTCTTCTCCCTACGCTGGAAATTTTGTACATTCTGGTCAAAGGTGCGCTCACCTTTGCTCACGCAGCGAAACGTCAGAGGAGAGGAAAACGAGCCGGTGCACTCGTGCGTCATCACCAGCGCAGCCTCCGCTCACTGCTACTGGGCATAATCCTGTCCAATGTGCGTTCCTTGCCCAACGGACTGGACGAATTACATCTGATGGTGGGGAAAAAACAGGAACTTCTCTGCCACATGCAAATGTGCAGGTTGCAAAGCGCACGCTCGCAGACCAGATACTGAGTGTGGAGCTGAGCAATCCGGACTCCTTAGTTATTGCCCTTGGTGACTTTAACAAAGGATAACTCACTCATGATCTTCCTAAATATAGACAGTTTATTAAATGCCCAACCACAGAGGAGAACAGTAGGATCACTGCTACACCACAGTCAGAGATGCTTATCACGCCGTCCCCCGTGCTGCACAGGGCCAGTCTGACCACGTCATGGTTCACCTGATTCCTGCTTACAGGCAGAAACTAAAGCTCTGAGTTACAATAATGACAAACCCTGGTTCACTGCCAAACTCAGAAGGCTAAGGCTGGAGAAGAAAGAGGCCTTCAGGAGTGGGGACAAATGCAGATTCAAAGACGCAAAATACAAGTTTAGCGAGGTGGTGAAAGAGGCTAAACGACTGTACTCTGAGAAGCTGCAAAACCAGTTTTCAGCCAACGACTCTGCTTCTGTCTGGAAAGGGCTTAAGCAGATAACAAATTACAAGCCTAAAACCCCCCTCTCCATGAACGACCGACAGCTTGTAGGACCCGTTCAGGACCTACAAGCTACACCAACGTACCATCTCCAGACCTTCTGCGTTACCTTAACGCAAATTCTACTGTGTCTATAGCTTTCTGTATATATATTTATTTTTTGTCTGCACCATCAACACCAAGTAAAATTCCTTGTAAGTGCAAACTCCTTGGCAATAAAGTTGTTTCTAATTCTGAAGTGGAAGATTCAGTGAGAAGGTCCAATCAGAGCTTTCTCTATGGATGAAATGTTTTCACTTTCAGGCTTTCCATCAGGATGAAATCAGCTTTTGTCTCAATTCTTTCTCCACAGGGGAGCACTTTGTGGACAGACACAGAGAAGAGTTGATCCAAAGAGTCACCAACGTCGGACCCATTTTAGACGGACTTTTACAGAAGAAAGTTCTCCAGCAGGAAGCTTATGACAAAATATTACCTCTGTGGCCCACTCAGTCTCAGATGAGGGAGATCTTCAGCTGCCTGAGAGCTGGTGTTGAAAACAAAGACATTTTCTTCTTCATCCTTCAGCAGAAAGAACACAATCTCATCAAAGAACTCATCTGATTGAAGGAACTGATGATGGGAACCATGGGCGGTTCTAAGAGTGGCCCAGAGGGGTACTGGTTCCTGCTGACGTGGCGTTCCTTATTTACAGATCAGTAAAAACTATCTATACTATCTTTATATCAACCTTAAAATTGCTGACAAAAATAAAATTAAACTTGTTCAATGACATTTATAGGAACTGAAATTATACTCAGGACAGAAATATCTTTGAATGACAGTTTAGTTTTAAAAACAATAATATTGGCGATATTTATAAGGCCAGAGGGCTTACAGAGCAAGAAGGTCCTGGGTTCAAATCCCAGCCAGGGGTCTGGGTATGGACTTTGCATGTTCTCCCTGTGCATATGTTGGTCCTCTCAGGTCACTCTGCCTTCCTCCCAAAGTCCAAAAACATGACGTGGTTAATTAGTCTCCAAATTGCCCTTAGGTCTGAATTTGTGTCTCCATGGTTTCTTTTTTTTTAGTGTCCTGTCTGGCAATGTGGCAATAAGAATTGATGTCTTAATGGCAAAATGAGCTCGACAGATTTCATTCTCACAAGTGGAGCAGTACAGCTTTCGCCATAGTGGTCCACTTGATTTATACATGTAAATAGTTTTATTATAATTCATGCAGGGAGTATTTCATGTTATATGGACACCACAATGAGAAAGGAAAAGAGGAAAAGAAAAACAAGAAAAGGAAAAACGGGACAAAAGGTGAATGAAAGAGGAGATAAAAGGGGGAGAATGATAAAAAGTCTTCAGTCTGCTTCTTCACCTGCAAAGAGAGATGTAAAAAGAACAGCACAATCAGCAGATAAAGTATTACAGATACAATAAAGTAACACCTTGATACCATCACTGGAGTATATGTGGTATTATTTAATACAACATGCATGATGTGGCAGCTGAGGATAAAAATAGGTGTTGTCTGTATGGAAGTGAATCTCTAAGTACCTGGAACCAAGCACCTGTAGTTGTTTGTGAAAGTGAACTTGTATCTGCGAGGTTTATCCATGTGAAAAATGCTCAATAGTGGTTGTGAAGAGCCAAAGACCCCCCTCCCCTCCCCCCCACAGAGCACCGAGGCCAGCGCCGGGGGACCCAAAACCCCAGATGCCCAAAGGGACCCCCAAAGTAAAGGTGCCCAAGAGGGGCCAGCACAGGAAATCTGCCCACCACCAAGGGAAGAGGAGATACGGCCCCAAGGAAATTCCCCAGGCCCCAAGGAAATTCCCCAGCTGCCGCAATGCCAAAGCCCCCAGGAGCCGAGGAGACGACCCCATGGGGTCTGCTGGCAGACAGCTACACTGAAGTTGAACCGGCCATGGGCCCCAGGTACCCGAGGCCCCAGGGGCACCCGCCCCCCGATGGGAGCCCTGACCGATCCCCAGGGGACCAGGCCCCGCGAAGCAGCCACCAGGAATGGGCCGGCACACAGACATGTTCAAACCAAAAATAAAACATGTTCTCCTGTCGCATTCAGACCCAAGAAGACGTAGATGAAAATTTGAACAATAAACAGGTCAGTCACATCTCTGCTACTGCAGTGGTCACCTCTTTTCCACAGGGAGCAGGTTGGGGCAGATTCCATGATGGAGTTATCTTACGGCGTATGCAGTTCAATTCAATTTTATTTATATAGTGCCAATTCATGAAACATGTCATCTCAAGGCACTTTACAAAGTCAAATTCAATGAGATTATACAGATTGGTCAAAAATGTCCTATATCGCTATTAGTATTAGAAACCACTCATTAATCAAACCAATTTCATTGGGAGGCATTAACCACCATATTTCATTGTATGCCGATGATGTGGTTTTTGTATCTCATCCTGAGCACTCAGTACCAATTCTCCTAGATCTTATTCAGTCATTTGGTGAGATTTCAGGTTATACTATTAATTGGCAAAAGTCTGAATTTATGTCACTGGGTGCAAGCCTCCCTTCTGAATTCTTAAATAATCTTTTATTTAAGATAACTGACCAACTGAAATATCTTGGAGTTATTTTGCCAAAAGACCCCAAACAAATTTTCAAATTGAACTTTTTAGTGAAAGTGGATAATCTTCGGAAAGATGTTGATAAATGGAGAACACTCCCACTCTCAATGATGGGCCGCATAAACGGCATTAAAATGGTGTCCTTGCCTAAATTTTTGTATCTTTTTCAAGGTCTGCCTATTTTTTTTAACAAGGGCCTTTTTTAAATCACTGGACTCAATAATTTTACCCTTTGTCTGGGGTTTTAAAGCCCATAGGATATCAAAAATTAATTTATATAAACCAAGAGAGATGGGGGGATTAGGATTACCATGCTTCCAGCACTACTATTGGGCAGCGAATGCGAGGGCCTTGGTATACTGGCAGGAGGGTGGTGCTCAAGAACTCTCTGCAAGTCCACCCTCTTGGGTGGCTATTGAAAAAAGCAATGTTGGAAAAAGTTCTCTTCAGGCACTTCTTTTCTCAGCACCGATTTCCCCCAGAAATAGCGGGGTAAATAATCTGATTGTTTTAAACTGTTTAAAAATATGGAAACAAATTAAGGTATATTGTGACCTACCGGATACCTCAGTTTATGCCCCAACTTATCGCAACCATGCTTTTCCCCCCATCACTATCAGATATATCATTTAAAAATTGGAGTCTAAAAGGCCTAACTACACTGAAAAATGTGTACATTGACAAAAAGTTTGCTTCCTTTGGAATGCTGAAGAACAGCTTTTCTCTTCCAGACACCAATTTTTTTCAGATATTTGCAAATTAGAAATTATGTTCAAGTTAATATCCCGAATTTTGTATCTCTCCTGGAAGAAAATAAGATAGACAGAATGCTGTTGGGCTCCCCAGAATCAAAAACAATTATTTCAAGCTTTGTTGGCATTTTAGCAGAGGGCAATAATTTTGCCACAGACTCCTTGAGGGCTGCATGGGAGGAGGAGCTGGGTGTGCAGATTGGGAGTGAGGTCTGGGAGGAGGGTCTTGGGAGGATTCGGTCATGCTCTATTAATGCGAAACACCAGTTGATTCAGTTTAAGGTGTTTCATAGACTTCACTATTCAAAAACAAAATTGCACAGAATATTCCCCTCAATATCCTCAAAATGTGATAGATGTAAATCTGCCGATGGCTCCTTGACCCATCTGTTCTGGTCATGCCCCAAGCTCTTCCAGTACTGGTGCGACATATTCAAATGGTTTTCTGAAGTGTATAAGTGTACCTTAATTCCAGAACCCCAGATTGCATTATTTGGACATTCTCCTTTACTTAAGACCTGCGGCATTTCTGTACGAACGACTGTGGTGTATGGAATGGTTATAGCTAAGAAAGTAATATTAAGATTGTGGAAAACTGACAAGGTTCCTTTGTTTAAAATGTGGATAAGTGATTTTACTGAGACTCTTCATTTGGAAAGACTGCGGTATGACGTTAAGGGCTCCAATGATAAGTTTTAGACCATGTAGCTCAGTCTAGGACTGACCCCGACACCCGCTCAGTTTCTTAGTATGCCACCCGTGCCTTCATAGATAAGTTGTACTATCCTTAAGTGTAAATGGTAACCAGTGCAATGTAACCATTACTTAGATAATTTCCCTGGCTTGAGGTTTTGTTTCCCTTTTTTTTTTTTTTCCTCAGTTATTACATGTTTTTATTTCTATTTTATATTGGTAAGAGTATGTTTTTCCTTAGATCGTAACTTGTTAACTATGTTTATGTTTTATACTCTTGTGTACAATTTTTGTATGTTGCATTTTGAAAACTTAATAAACATATATTTAAAAAAAAAAGTCCTATATAAGGGAACCAGTTGATTGCATCAAAGTCCCGACAAGCAGCATTCAAGCGTAGAGCCACAGGGAGAGTCGTCTGCATTGTCCATGGCTTTGCAGCAATCCTTCATACTGAGCAAGCATGAAGCGACAGTGGAAAGAAAAACCACCCATTAGCGGGAAGGAAAAACCTCCGGCAGAACCGGGCTCAGTATGAACGGCCATCTGCCTCGACCGACTGGGGGTTACAGAAGACAGAGCAGAGACACAACAAGAGAAACAAAAAAAGCACAGAAGCACACATTGATTCAGTAACCTGTTCTACATTAGATGGTAATAGCGGGTGATCCATCTTCCCTGGATGATGTCACAGCTAACAGAACGCCAGACCAGGTGTACCTACGATGAAGAAAAAAGAGAGAGAGCAAAAAGTTAAAAGCTGAAATTGTCATGGTTGAGTTTTGGTTTGGCTTTGTTTTTCTGTTATTTTCATTTTTTTTATCTCTTTTGAGTTAGGTTTAATTTTATTTATTGTTTTCAGTCATCAGTTATTTTCTGTCAATTTTCACTTCACCTCCTCAGCAGTCAGTCACACCTGATAATCATTTGCTTGTTAATTAGCCAGACCCTTGTTTCACCTGTTAGTGCTCTATTTAAACCTCCCTCTGTCTTCAGTTCAGCACTGGGCCCTCATCTGCTATCCACCACTCCATGCCAGTCCCTCTGTAAGTCTTTTTATTCTGTGGTTCGTTCCTGGAGAAGCTCTGCTCTGTGCCACGGTGTCTCCAGAGATCTGCTTACTAAATAGTAGTGATGGTGAGATGAAGCCTCATGAGGCATTGAACCACTTGAGCCAACTGGTTCCAGAAAGGGTTCATTTCTTGAAGCTTCATGTGCACACGACACCACCTACTGGCCAGGTGTAAAATCACAGCCAGCTGTATCTTAACACGTGTGATGCATTGATTTTTTTGTCTATTATGGCTCTTGGGAATGACTTCACTAAAGGTGTAGGACGAAATAATTTGTCTACATGAATTTTGTATACACATGTGTATAATAAAATATTGTTTGAATGTATTCTCTGTGTGTAATTATTCCCAAAATAGTAGTGACGTGATATGGCTAATGCTTGTGTAACTTGGATGATTTCATGCATTTTTATTAAGAAACAACAATTTCCCCACAGTTTTTGGTTTCAAATGATTTCTCTTTTTTGAAAATACTTCTCCAACCTTTGAAAAGACACGCTCACATGGCACAGATGATGCCGGGGTGCATAAATAAATAAGTGCAAGTATGTACAGATTGGGTTACTGTGACCAATGAAAAATGACATGAGCCCAGTACTATACGGTCCCACATTTTACCCTCAGCAGCAACACTGAAGCGCACAGAGGTTCCCGCTGCGTCTTTACGCACGATCCAGCTGCTGATGTCTCCCTCCTTTCAGCTCAACGCACTTCTAGACTGTTACAGTTTATAACATTCTCATCACCTTTCACAGCAACAGGTTTCTCATCTCAGTCGACCAGACAAATCTCTATTGCTCTCCTCAGTGCGCTCTGGGCGGTGAGGTGGGAGGATTTTACCCGATGGTGCGCTGCGTGCGAGGGATAAACAGGGTGGAAATGCATAAATAAAAACTGTAAAGGGCTCCTATACAGTGATCATAGGAGCTGACCGGTCATAGGAGCTGACCGGTGCCTCAGCGGCAAGCGCTGAGGCACAGAAATACGGTGCATGTAGTTAAAAAATGCAGAATTAATAAAAACAACTTATAAACAGAAGTAGCGTTTTAAACTGCATCTGGTGAGCAGAACTGTTTTATGATCCAGAGTGCAGCCATGGCTGGTTCTGAATGAAGGCTTTATCTGGCAGCAGCTCTCTGCGTACGTAGTACAGGACCTTACCGGCTCACTTTCACCACTATTAAGACTAAAATTATTCATAACTCTGATCGCTCCTCCTGCTGCTCTGTTAACATGAACTGCAGCAGGAATGATGGCCACAAGCTGTGAAAGAAGCTGAAACATCTCAGCAGAAGGTGGAGTTTTTATCGTCCGCTGCCCAGATGGGCGTTGGGATTTTTATGCGTGAAAAATGCCATGTTTGCGTGTGACCGTGTGAAGTCAGTGACGGTCAATGCGTGATAGTTGAGAGCACTGATCTCCTAACGATCTCTCTCCTAAACTCTCCAAACACCAAACTAACTGTCTCAAACTAAATAACCACTATCCAAACTCTGCTATCCAAACTATCAAAACTCTATCCACTCTCTCAACTGACTGCAACTCGCCTACAACAACCCACATTTTGAATGGAGCCTGTGGGGTTTCTAAAGCTGTCAAACCCTGCAGCGAAATCTGAACCACTTCCCGAAGCAGTCACGTGGTACAGCCGGGCAGCGAGGCTTCGGATGTCATCGTTTTCGGCTCCTCCCCTAAATGAAGCAAGCATCGATACGCGCTTCACGGAAACGCCCCCTCCATTACTTGACACACGCCTCGAAGCCTCGGCACATAACGTAACATCACTACTAAATAGCACTGAGCTTCCTGGCCACTTAGATTATTGTGGACTCTCGCTCCAGGCCGTCAGCTCCTGCCATCACCTACATCCCTGACCTTCTGCAGCCCTGAACCTCCGGTCTTCATCATCTGCCATCCAGCACACTTCCTTAAAATAAAGACTCTTAAGCTTTAGTCCCGTGTGCGCTTCCTGAGTTCTTCGGTAAACAAATCATGACAGAAATTACAACAGTCATTTCAATGCAATGCAATGCATAACTAGAGAACAGTAGAGTAGAAATCAGTAGAGTGACAAATATAGGCCCTGATGTCCTCCAGTAGCCTAAGCCTATAGCAGCATAACTATAGAGGTAGCTCGAAGTAACATGAGCCACTCTAGTTATAAGCTTTGTCACAAAGGAAAGTTTTAAGATTAGTCTTAAAAATAGATAGGGTGTCTGCCTCACGGATCAAAACTGGGAGTTGGTTCCACAGGAGAGGAGCCTGATAGCTAAAGGATCTGCCTCCCATTCTACTTTTAGAGACTCTAGGAACCACCAGCAGACCTGCGGTCTGAGAGCGAAGTGCTCTGTTAGGAACATACGGGGTAATCAGAGCTCTGATATATGATGGAGCTTGATTATTAAGGGCTTTATACGTTAGAAGAAGAATTTTAAATTCTATTCTTGATTTAACAGGAAGCCAATGAAGGGATGCTAAAATTGGAGAAATATGATCCCTCTTGTTGATTTTCATCAGAACTCTTGCTGCAGCATTTTGGATCAGCTGAAGATTTTGAACTGCGTTTTGTGGACTTCCTGATAGTAAAGAATTACAATAGTCCAGCCTTGAAGTAACAAATGCATGGACTAGTTTTTCAGCATCACTCCTGGACAGAATGTTTCTAATTTTGGCGATATTCCGGAGGTGAAAAAAGGAAACTCTGGAAACCTGTTTAATATGGGATTTAAATGACATGTCTTGGTCAAAAACAACACCAAGATTTTTTACTTTATTACCAGAGGCCAAGTTAATGCCATCCAGATTAAGGGATTGATTAAGAAGTTTATTTTTTGAGGACTTTGGTCCAAAGATTACAACTTCTGTCTTGTCAGAATTTAAATGCAGGAAATTTAAGGTCATCCAGCTTTTGATGTCATCAAGACATGACTGCAGTCGAAGTAACTGATTGGATTCATCAGGATTTATGGATAAATATAGCTGAGTGTCATCAGCATAACAGTGGAAATTAATCCCATGCTGTCTGATAATTTTGCCTATCGGAAGCATATATATAGTAAAGAGAATTGGTCCAAGGACTGAACCCTGTGGTACTCCACAAGTGACCCTAGAGTTTGAGGAAGATTTATTATTAACATGAACAAACTGGAATCTGTCCGACAGATAAGATTTAAACCAGCCTAATGCTTTCCCCTTAATCCCTACAGTATGCTCAAGTCTTTGTAGGAGAATATTGTGATCAACTGTATCAAATGCAGCACTGAGATCTAACAGGACAAGTATAGGCAAGTCCATTATCTGAGGCCATGAGAATATCATTAGTGACCTTCACCAGAGCTGTTTCAGTGCTATGATGAGCTCTGAAGCCTGACTGAAACTCCTCAAGTAGGTCATTACTTTGTGAAAGTTTACATAGTTGATTAGCAACTACTTTCTCAAGAATTTTAGATAAGAAAAGAAGATTAGATATAGGTCTGTAATTTACTAACTCATCTTGATCAAGAGATGGTTTCTTAAGTAAAGGTTTAATAACAGCTACTTTAAAAGCCTGTGGTACATATCCATTTACTAAGGATAGATTAATCATGTCTAAAATAGTGCCACTGATCAAAGGGAATACCTCCTTAAACAATTTGGTTGGGATTGGGTCTAACATACAGGTAGAAGGTTTAGATGAAGCTAAAATTTTAGATAGCTCAGAAAGCTCTACTGCTTCTTAACAGTTCAAACCCCGATCATGCTCTAAATATTCCTCCAACGCTGCCTCACTTACTGAGGACGAGGTAATCATGTTTGGGAGGATGCCAATTATTTTATTTTTAATGGAATCCATTTTATTTATGAAGAATCCCATAAAGTCATTACTGCTAAGAGCTAAGGGAATGGATGGATCAACGGAGCTGTGACTCTGAGTAAGTTTGGCAACTGTACTTACCCAGAGTCACAGCTCCAGTGATCCATCCATTCCCTGAGTGAAAACAACTTCTGATTAATGCAGTATGCTGATGACGAAGGGTTATTTTTCTCTGATTAAAATCAGATTTAGAAGATAGATAATCACCAAAACTTTCTGTAAATGTCCGTTCTGCATTCAAAAGCTGAATCTATGTTGTTACTAGTAATGTACAGTAGGGGGTGCTGTAGCTCAGCTGGGAGTAAACTGCGAGCAAGAGTAAGAAAGATTCAGAAAGTACCTTCCTGTCAGTCAGTGCTCAGAGCTTTAATATCCCACAGAGGAGAAAAGGAAACAAGGCAGTCTTTTTTGTTAGAGATTAGGTCTGAGCGCACCTTTGTCTGAATGCAGCTTGATGAGGCTCAATAGCAGCAGATTTATAGACCTACAGCTACACACCTTGCAACCCTTGAACAGCAGAGCAAGGTGCAGGTTTAGAGCTTTATTTGTTTATAAAGTTTGTACTTTATGTAATCTTTTTTTATGTTCTGTGTCAAAGAAAGGCATCTAAGCAGATGTATTTTGTGTTTATTTAGTTTTCACGGTGTAAATTGGTTATGAATCCAGTAAATGAAAACAACTGCACCCGTCGAGGCTTTCCGTTTCTTCTTTGGTCTGAGGGACTGCTACACTTTCAATGCTTGTGGAGTTTATTTCTGAGCATTACGAAGATTTTATTAGCAACATATCATGGTAAGCCTATCTCTTTTGTCTGGTTACTGTAAGGTAAAATCAAAATGCTTTTCTTTATCTTAAAGACTTCAGTAAACAATAGATAGATTCTGTAGAGCAACACATTCTCATGGCAAATGAGACCCCGGATGAATAAGGTTTAATAAGGTTATTATTTCTCCACAAGGACCTGTGAAACGCCTGGACGCCAAGGAAACTAAAGGAGTGATGGTAATTATTCAGTCACTGAATGGAGATATTTACACGTATCTCATCTGGGTGAAGAGTCAGAAAGTAGCATCTGATCTGTGTTCTGCAGCTGGACTCCACCTGCTGGACTGAACTTGTACCTGAGGAAAACCGGACAGATGCAGAAGCTCCAACCTACAGGTGAAATTAGCCTCATCAGCACTGCTGCACAGTGTTGGGGAAAATAAGTATCTTAGTCGTATTCATATGGGAGAGCTAAAGGAAATGGAGGGTTGTTGACTGTCTCGCTCTTTTAGCGAGAGAAAACATGCAGTTGGGTTTTATGGCGGGGGGGGGTAGATCATTTGGCTTGACCCTATGCAGAGTAGAACAGTCTCTTTGTTTAAGGAACACATAGGCAGGCAAGGCAGATAGCCCACAGACCCCCTCCCTCCCGAACTCAGCGAAGGAGGGCAGTCAGTGTATTAAAAGGATGTCTTTGCAAACTTTGATCAGACAAAAGCTGTAATGCCTGGGAGAAGCACGTAGGTACACTGGTAATGTAAACTTTTGTCCCAGGAATTCCTAATGAATTAAATATGCATATTACAATGTAGTTCTAATTTATTGTTAAATCTTAAACCGGGGTAAAAATGGGCCTTCAGAGCTAAGCAGGATTAGCCCAGTACATTTAAATTAACAACTGGAAACTTCAAATAAATGTTGGTTTTTTTTTTTGCCTAACCATATTTCAGCTTCCGGTGTGAAGCTGGACACTTTGAATGCAGCGTCTCTGGTCTGCGTTGGGTCTGTTCAGAAAAGGTAATTTTTAAGTACCGGTTCTGCTCCTGGGACGGACACATGGAGAGGATAGAAAGCAGAGGATACATGCCTGCAGGTCCTATGATGGACATCACCCTCATTACGGGGAAGATGATGGAGGTGTTCCTGCCACACTGGATCTGTACTGGTAGGAGAACACGATGGTGGCAAACTTTTTAACATGATGGATTCAAACATTTCCTCTCGGTGTCTCACTGCTGTGATTTATTCAGATGACATCCCTAAACCTTTGGACTGGTTTGCAGTCCTACACATGGACGACTGTGGAGACGCTGTGGAAAATGTCTCTGAGGTCTCATCAGCACATGTCAAACTATCTGAACCCATTTTCTCTCCGAGAGCGGTGCTGATGAAAGTCGGCCTTCCTGTGAAAATCAGCTGCAACGTGTTGATCTATCAGACCAACACAGCTTTCCTCACACTGCATGTTTACCTCATCCCACGGGATCCAGGGTTACAGCAGGTAATCACAGGTCTACCAGTGTGGAGGAACACAGCTCAGACACATCAATACTTTCACTTGTTTTGTTTTTTTGTTGTTTTTTGTTTTTACAGAAAATGGACCTGGAGGAAACTTACAATGGATACAAAGTGATCCGAAAGCCAGACCCAGAGAAGTCCCTGAAAATAAAAGATTATTTCATCCTCACATCAGATCTGGGTGCAGCAGAAGTTTCTCCTAAAGTAGGTTTGATGCAGCTTTAGATGTTTTTTCATCAGACTGTACATGCATCTAAAGGCCATTTTATGGTTGGATCACAGACAGGCCGCACAATACGTAACACATGTATCGTCTACATCACTGTTGGTAAATATGAGCTAATTATAGAAGTACCATGGGTTCAGTCAGTAATGCATTTGGTGATACTTTTTAAAATACAATATATAATTTAGTAAGATTCTGCTAAAAGCATTTCATCCCTGTCTTTTCTTTAGACGGGAATAAAACTCAGATATCCAAGAGGAGAGCCAAATTTCTTTGAGGTGTACGTTGAAAATGCAAACAGGAACTTCAGTCTAATGCTCAGACCCGACGGAGAGGACCAGCCAGTGTGGGAGTGTGCTGTTCGAAAAGGTCTGTTTCAGATCAGTGAATTTCCCATAAAGTATTCACAACAAAATGCTCCTCAGGGGAACTTCACTGCTTGATTTGAGCAGCTTTGCTTCACAGAATGAGGAAGAACCCATCTGATTGGTTGGTTTTAAATTTGGGTCAATAAGAGAAGACCTGTTTACATGAACTGATTTAATTGCATTTCTGTTTCAGATGAGTATCAAAGCAGTGGCCAGGCACAAGGTGAGACAAACAGGTGGATTGTACAAACGTTTTCACACCCCTCAAGAGTAAAACCTCAATGGGGTAACTTTCTGAAACCGATTAACACAAAGTTAAGCATGACTGTGAGGTGGAAGGAAAGGGATAGATGGTTTTCACCATTTTTTACAATAGAACTGCTTTTAATCAGATTATGTGAGGGGATGTTGTGCAGACTCCAGTTTGTGCACATGAAGGCCTGAAAGAAACATTTTGGTCTCACCAGATCAGAACATCTCCTAACACATCTTTACTGTGTCTTACTGTGTCATGTTTAGTTTATCTGCTCTGCCCAGGTTTCAACCAGATTACATCACATCAACAACTCTCTGACACAACTTGAACTGTATGAATAGTTCATTTATTGTAAATCTTTTATAAAGATGGATAATCTGTCAATTTTTAACCCTTTTCTCCTCAGAGAAGCAGCGTTCAGATGAGCATCTGTCTGCAATGATGCAAAGAGTGAGTAAGAGAATTTTCTAACATTTGAGGAATATTAAAGGAGTCATAACCTGGTATTTTACATGTACTGTTCTTCTGAAAATGTCTTTAAATTAATGTTCTGTCATTGTTAGGAAAAAATGTTTTAAACAGAGATTATTCTGACCCTTATTCATACCCCCTTTTTTTACTTGCATGTGCGCGCGTTAATGTACCATGGTGAGTTTACCATCGTTTCCCGGCAATGTTGGCGCTGCCGGGAGTGTCTGTATCTTTCACAAACTCACACAGAGACGCTGCAGCCGGCCGTAATAAAAGCTCCACACTTGCAGTTAGAGCAAAGCGAGCAGGGAAGAGAGAACCCTGGTAAAAAGTTACACAAGGAAGAGCACTTACCTACTGCACTGCAGATGAGTCCCTGTTGGTATCGGTCCTTTCTCCAAACGCAGGCATGATGCCATTTCCGTCTGGTATCGTTCCAAGTTAACAAAACACTCGGGGGCAAAATGTCATGTGCATATAGAAAGTTCCTTAACTGACCTAAATCTAGGAGGAGCACCAAAATCTTGCTTCGTGGAGAGTGTGCTCTTCTGTGTTTTTATGGTTTGTACAAAGAGCCCTCACACAAAAAAGAAAAAGTAACTTTCACACTCCTGATTTTATGGAAGGTTTTAACGGAGGCCTATCACCAACACACACATTTTAACATGAAAAAGTCTGAATTCCAGGTGATGACTCCTTTAAATGATAAATCCATTGAATTTTGATAAAACCTTTCTAGTCATACCAACCATTTAAACATCAGAGCCACATCACCCCCAGTCACACTCTGTAAAGCAAACACATTCATGCGAAGATACACAGAACGGTGGGCAGCTTGGGGTCAAGTGCCTTGCTCAGGGGCACGTTAACATTTGACAAGGGGAAGCCGCAACTTTCTGGTAACAGGTCGAGTTTTCTGCCCACTGAGCCGCCCTCTGCTGGTAGCAGCTGTTTAAGAACAAGTCAGCATTTTATGCCGTGGAATGATCGACGTTCTTTCTTGTAAATCTTTAGGCAGCGGCAATCACATCAGACAAGGAGATGCTTTTGAAACTGTTGAATGATCTGAAACAACATGAGCTTAAAGATTTCAAATGGCAACTGAAGAACAGAGACGAGAGTTCAGGCATCCCAAGCATCCCAGCGAGTCTACTGGACGAGGCAGATACTTCCGACCTGGTGGATCTGATGATGAAGACCTTCACCCAACAGGCCGTGGAGGTCACCAAAGACATTTTTAAGAAAATTAACAGGAATGATCTGGTGGAGAGGCTTCCAGACACCAGATCATGATCTGAAGGTCAGGCATCACAGGAGAAATGAACTGGTAAATTTATCTTATTTTAAATTTATTTTGAAAATGCTTTGAATAACCTGATGAATCCGCTGTGGTTCTGGAAAGATTGTTACAGTTCAGTACAGATATGTGTAAAATGATTTCTCCAGCCCTAAATTCTTTGTTTTTCTCCCAAGGGCACAGACTGAAATGTTGTAAAGGTGGCCTGGATTTGTAGCTTCCTGGGCTGGATTGGATTTTGTTGATCAAGTCGGGTGCAGGTAAAGTAAAAAGCCTGCAAGTCTGTCTTGAGAACAGTTCTTTCCATCTCATCCTGGGGGATTCAGAGGAGTTTGCAGGCTACATGTAGATCCTCTGGTTGGGTGTCCTTCTAGAAGTCCAAAACACTTCCAAGGGGAGATGACCAGAAGACCTCAGCTGAATCCTTCCAGTACCTTAGAGCCTCAGCTTCACTCTGAGCTCCTGAAAGACGTCTCATCTCCTACTACCCAACATCTCACCTGCCTGCATCCAGGGTTTTCTTTTAAAACGATCAAAATACTTTTATTTGGAAGTAAAAAGACTTGAGACTCACCGTGCCACCCTGCAGGACTTTGCCATGAACCATAACGTCTGTTTCTTTAATACTTGTTTGCATTTAAAATAACATTAGAATGTCAATGACAACAATTTTCTTTTCAAATAGACCTTTCCTGCTGATGATATTAATTATGTAAATATTTTTAAAACTCTTGAATATTTAAATTTTTGATACATATAAAATATTTGCGGAGCGGTTCACAGCCAAGTGCGAAGCGACCGGGATGAAAATCAGTGCCTCCAAACCTGAGACCATGGTCTTGAACCGGAAAAGGGTAGAGTGCCTTCTCCTGGTTGAGGAGAATGTGCTGCCCCTAGTGGAGGAGTTTAAATATCTCTGGTCTTGTTCAGGAATGAGGGGAAGATGGAGCGGGAGATCGACAGGCGGATTGGTGCAGCGTCTGCTGTGAAGCGGGCGCTGTACCGGTCCGTTGTGGTGAAGAGAGAGCTGAGCCAAAAGGCGAAGCTCTCGATTTACCGATCGATCTACGTTCCTACCCTCATCTATGGTCACGAGCTTTGGGTCGTGACCGAAAGAACGAGATCCCGGATACAAGCGGCTGAAATGAGTTTTCTCCGTAGTGTGTCTGGGCTCTCCCTTAGAGATAGGGTGAGGAGCTCAGTCATCCGGGGAGGACTCAGAGTAGAGCCGCTGCTCCTCCACGTCCAGAGGAGCCAGGTGAGGTGGCTCGGGCATCTGGTCAGGATGCCTCCTGGACGCCTCCCTGGTGAGGTGTTCCGGGCACGTCCCACCGGGAGGAGGCCCAGGGGAAGACCCAGGACACGCTGGAGAGACTATGTCTCTCTGCTGGGAACGCCTTGGGATTCCCCCGGAGGAGCTGGCCCAAGTGGCCGGGGAGAGGGACGTCTGGGCCTCCCTACTGAAGCTGCTACCCCCGTGACCCGACCCCGGATAAGCGGAAGAAGACGGATTTACTTTTTGGGTTAATGATTGCATGCAGGCTTTTAGTACCTTTTTGATTATAAAAAACTTCCGTAAAACAATTAAATAATGCAAATCAGATTTTTATGGAACTTAATGCAATACAGACAAATATATAAATGGTTCCTATCCAATTTAACAAGATGTAAAATAAATATTCAATAATAGTAAAATTCTTTCAAATGTCTTTTTTTATTGAGTAAGGATTGAAAAGGTTTACATTGCACAGAAAAATTTCTTATTTTACCCCCACGTCCCAAAACCTCAACGAACACTGAGAGCTAGCAGACAAGAAGAAAACCAACAGAAACAAAACCACAATCCCATGTACCGAGCATGCATGTAGTGAAAGCAGAAGGGAAACCTTCTCCTTAACAGGAAGAACCTCCAGCAGAACCAAAACCAGCCTCAGTGTACCTCTGCCATGGCTTTTCACACAGATAAGACAGACATGTAAACAATACCACAGAAGACCTGATCCAGGAATACTCTCTATGTGAGAGAAAAGTAAAGCGGTAGTGGCAGCAATGGCTCTTTAGTGGCTTCATCCAGGAGAGGAACTCAGCTAAGCAGAAAGGCTTTAAGCCACTTTTATAGGTTTGGACAATAAAAGAGAGTTGGTTGTAATAAAAGCTCAACCAGCAGCTATGTTTGATCATTTATCATCTATGACATGAAGTTCTATGCAGCAGGAGCTCAGCTGATGCCTCCCCTGGATGTTGAACACCAGGCCAGATGTCGCTGCTATGACGAGAAAAAATAGACAGAATATAAAGCTCACAACAACTTGGCACCTCCTTACCTCTCTGATCTTCTGTTATTACACAACCATCCAAAATCTTCGCTCTTCCTCATCCCCTTTTCTTGTCACAGCTCGTGTCCACTTGATGACCATGGGTCAAGAGCCTTCTCCTGTACAGGAGATAATAATGTCTGGTAATACTGTTTTTATTGGTTATCTGTGTATAATTTTTGTTCGGTGACTTGAAAGGAGCTTCTAGATAAAATATATTGTTATTATCATTATCAATAAAATTTAAAGATGGAATAACAGCAAATAATCCCATACTGGAGCGCAGTAGGAGAACGTAGCAGACTGATATAAAGTGGTCAACTGCCAATTGCAACATATATAAACTTATTCTTAGAAATATGAAGATATGTTTAAATTTTTACCAAAAGTATTGTATCTTAATACTCTAAAATAGTGGTTTTGTAGCTAGTGTAGAGTTATAATACTTACATTATTTCAAGAAAAGAAAGGGAGATGAGAAAGAGTAGGAACCAGTCCAGAGCTGTCAGCATTCAGCACCATAACTTCCACATGAGAATAAAAAAAAGATTTTACCTGGTTAGATGTGACCGTTTACCTGCACAGAAACAGGTGTTTCTATTCACCTCCCCACTTCCCTCTCAGCCTGAGAAGAATCATGTAACTCTTTCCTCTGTGAAGGTCAGGATATCAGATCTGGACTAGATCTTGGGAGCCTACTCAATTTGGATTAATTGTAAAACCAGTAGATATGAAGGGAAAACTACTTAATAAAACTTGTCAAGAAACCAGTGACACAGAGCACACATCCACGTGGTGCATAAAGCATTAAAACACCTAACAAATGGAGATCGGTGTACAAGACAAATAAAAACATGTAATTGCAAAAAGATATTGAAAAGGACATCCCTGTAATTTGACCCAGTTGAGCTAAACCTTCCTGGTGGATTTTTAGAGTCTCTGAACTCATTTTGATTCCAGGAAGGGTGTCATCACATGGGACAGATAAATTAATCATATAGGTACCTGGTGTAATGTAAGAAATTTATCACAATGTAAAAAATGTCAACGCTCCACCCAATTAAAACTATTTCATGACTGTGGCATTTCAGGTTCTCATTTCATACATGTAATCATCTGTTTTAATAAAATACGCAATCACATTCAGGATTTAACATGTAAATGATACTCAAACTTATCATTAATCATGAACTTTAAAGTAAATTCATACAGAGAAGATTTAAAATGGCAAAAGTCATAATGAAATAAAGAAGCAAGGTCATATGCTTCTTATATTTTGGAGATTTTTGGTCTTGTTTCAACTACACTAGTTTTCTAGAGGACAACAGAGAAAAGCAGTTAAAGATGATTAAAGTTACAAAAAGAAGGTTAACTATTTTACAAAATAATTTAATGAATGAAATACTTGAACAACCAATGGCTGCCAAGTGTTAGATGTAAGATTTTTTCACTTTACCTCTCTAGTTGTGCTTTTCCCCGTTTCCCCAGTCAAGAAACAGTAATTGATATTGGAAACCAAAATAAACCACAAATCAATGATTTATGAGTAAAAACAAGATATTGTTTTATTAATATATTATTGCTTAAATGGTGTAGTAAAGTTTGAAGCAAACGTTCTACAATATAAAAGGTTATGTATGTATACAGTCTAGGCATACAAGAATATGACAGAGATGCTCTACTATATGAACCAATAAGCATGTTTACACATAGAAAATAATCTGTGGGTACCAACATATTTATTGATCCTTTTTTCCCCTCCTAAAACCATTTTCATTACTATTGTTTATTGCGTTGCTAACATATTTGTTTTAAACTGGAACACTACTGGGGATTGTTTTGATTATATCCGTATCCATAAGGTAGAAAAAATACAAAATATACCAATTCAAACAATAACAAACAATACAAAAATTATCATGAAAATCCCAAGGTGAAAATATTGTGTAAAATTTTAAATATAGAAATAAATGGCAATATCTCCAGAAGTTTATAGGTTTAGACTATTTAAAATCTACATTTTATCTTAAGTTATTTTAATGCTGCATTAAACCATTTCCCCCTATATTGCAAATCAAACCCCCCTCCCTCCATGCCCCTACATGGAATTTCATAAATTTAATTCAGTTTAACACAGTTTATTTGTGCAATGTGAATTCACAACACAGAAGAAGATTTTAGTAGAGTGTTTGCAAACACTTAACTTCAGCTATCTATCCGTTGCCTCCAAATGTTTGTGGCATCTAAACTATCTTATCGTTTTGAAAAGTTAATCCATGGTTCTCTGTCTTTTTAAAAAGGCTAGGCAGACCAGAAAGCAGTCGTGTTTCAGGCACGGTGAGTCGATGCCAACTCAGTAGGGGTGTTCTAAAAATTGCTAGAAGTTAAAGAATGTCATCACCTAACCTCCCTATATGGTATTGTGCTTGTGACTGTAATAAGAGAGACAAAAATTATACTTGTGGAAAAGACAAAGTGAGTAAAAACACTCTAAATAAATGTGTTGTTTTTTTATTAATCTCAAATAACACTCCTTTATATGGGCTGGCGACTGGCTCAAGCAACCAAAAGGAAACTAGCAGAGATAAAAAAAAAAAAAAATTTGTTTTAGTTTAGTTTGTTCTTCACATTATGGTCCGCTAGAGAGACTTCAACAACAGTAACCAAGTCATTGGCATACCTGTGCATGTGTGAATAGTTTATATTGTGGATACGGAGGGAAGAAATCCCTTACTCTGACTGCAGCTGGGAGGGATTGCTGCATGAAGACTGGCCAGTCTGTGAGTGCAGCAAGGCGGAATCCCTGCTAGTTGTGAGGAGCCAGAATCAGATCTGCTTCCACAGATTTGTCACCAGTGAGTTTTTTTTAAGTGTCACTTGAGGGATACAGGGAGTGGCCAGTGACCCACAACCATAACTTCAGTGTAGAAATCAAAACCATTTTTAAGTATAAATTAACAAGATATGTTTCTTGTTATCCCAATGTAGTTATATAAATAATTACAAGTGTTGTATATTTGTATAGAATAAATCTAATGCTTTTATAATCTGATATATTTTTATTAATGCTCTTTATCTCTGGATGAATTGAATATATCTATTGTTCCACTGGGTTTTTACAACCTTCAGCATCCTTTAAATATAAAAAAAATATATATGTAATTACAACGTGATTCCTCTTTTTAGATGCTGTTCATGAGGTTTTGAGGAATGCCTCATCAGGTCAGGACCTGGAGTTTTTATGTTAATAAAATTCAATGTATTCCTAAAATATTTTTTCTCTGTCTGACCAACTGCCACCTGATACATAAACTGGTACACAATGCTCCTTTCTGCTGAATTTGATGCATGGGAGCGATAGAGGTTTCTTTCTGATTTTACAGTTTGCATTCAGCAAACACAACATGCTGAAATTCACTGTGAGGCTTTGATGACAAAGAAAAAAAAACAAGATACGAAACAAGAAATTAGATGGTCTGAAACTCTGAGAAATCAGACCACAATCCACATCCAGGATAAAGAGGCTCAGTGAATGTGGTGTTGAAGGTGTGGAGGTGAATCAGTGTATCTGAGGAGAATCTGTAGAAGGACACAATTCCAGCAAGATAGTCCACATACACCGCTACTCTGTTCAAGACAGAGGAGGAGGAGGATGGAGAGGAAAAGAAGTAGGAGAGTGGGGATAAATAAGAGGGAGAGTGGGTGGGGGACGAGGATGAGGAGGTAGAAATGGGTGTTTGTATCTTATTGTGACAGTAAGAGTAACTACCATCATTAGAACATGTCAGACTCCATGAGTGATCATTCACTGCAAACACGACATCCTGACTGGTTCCCTTCCTCCTGATTCTTCTGTAACTGGCAGATATAGTAACATCTCCTTTACATTCAACCTCCCAGTAAAAACGACCGTCCTCTAGTTTATTTTGACACAGTAATTGTGGCCAGACATCAAATCTGTCAGGATGATCAGGATATGACTGTTCCTCTTCCACACGTGTCACCTTCCTGTTGCCATCAGACAGTCTGAGTTTGCTGTTCACGGTGTTTGTGTCAATTTCAAGTTGACAGGAATCTGATGGAGAAAACAAACATGATCAGGATGCAGTTCTTCATTTATACACACTTTGATGACGTACTCCATAAAAACTGATGTTATTATTCAAATGAGAAACACTCACACTTTGTCAAACCTGGTACCAACCATTGGTCTCCATAAGGGTCCACCCTGCAAGGAGGAGGAGGAGGATTAGACTATACATGTCAAGAACCAGAGACAGAGGACCCAGTATTCAACCAGACAAGCGAGATGAATGATTAAGATTCATCTTGCCAATTCACAACACATGTCATCTGAATTTACGAAGTGAAATTCAACCAAATCCTTCAGACAGATTGGTCAAAACGTTTCCTCTTTAATGAAACCCAGCAGGTTGCATCAAGTCTCTCCAAGCAGCATTCACTCCTCCTGAAAGAGCGTAGAGCCACAGTGGACAGTCGTCTGCATTGTTGATGGCTTTGCAGCAATCCCTCATACTGAGCATGCATGAAGCCACAGTGGACAGTCGTATGCATTGTTGTTGGCTGCCCTTTACACTCTCTGGCCCTACACCTACCATTGTTGCGGCTGTCTATCGCCCCCCCAAGCCACACAGTGACTTTTTAAATGAATTAACTGATCTTCTAACCCTCCTCTCCTCTCTCTCACCCAATGTAATGTTGGTGGGGATTTGATCAGTTTTCAAATTTTCCAACACACTCTAAAGGTCATACTCTTGACCTAATTTGTTGCTCTGGTCTCACCCTCTCTAACTGTTCAGCTGAGGATCTTCACATATCTGATCATTTCCTTCTTTTATTCAGCATTTCCCCTCGTCTCTTCACAGCAAAGACCCCACGGCTCCTTTCATACCGGAACATTAAGAACATTAACTTGGACACTCTCTCTTCACACATCCTAAGAACTTTAATCCTGGATCCTTCCTCCTCACCGGATGAACTGACATCTCAGTACAATTACTGCATAAATGACATTTTGAACCTCCTTGCCCCAACAAAATCCCGGACTGTCACCTTTTCCCACTCCGCCCCCTGGTTTACCCCTAAACTCTGGACCATGAAGGCTAAGTGCCGTTAACTTGAAAGACTTAAAAAGAAAACCAGTTTAACAGTTTACAGCGAAATGTATATAACTCAGATAACTCAATATAAAGAACTAATCACTAAAACTAAATCCACTTACTATTCCAACCTGATCTGCTCACATGAAGGTAATTCTCGGACTCTGTTTTTGGTGTTTAACAATATTTTAAAATCCCCAGCTCCTCTTCCTACCCACCTATGCTCAACTGACACCTGTAATTCTATAATGCAGTTTTTTATCTCCAATATCTCTAATTTTAATCAACAAATCTAAATCTTCCACCTGCCCACTTGATCCCATCCCGTCTGCCCTGGTCAAATCCTGCCTTCACGCTCTCCTCCCCTTCATAACTTCAATTCAATTTTATTTATATAGCGCCAAATCATGAAACATGTCATCTCAAGGCACTTTACAAAGTCAAGTTCAATCATATTATACAGATTGGGTCAGATTATACAGATTGGTCAAAAATGTCCTATATAAGGAAACCAGTTGATTGCATCAAAGTCCCGACAAGCAGCATTCACTCCTGGGGAACCGTAGAGCCACAGGAAGAGTCATCTGCATTGTACATGGCTTTGCTGCAATCCCTCATACTGAGCAAGCATGAAGCGACAGTGGGAAGAAAAACCACCCATTAACGGGAAGGAAAAACCTCCGGCAGAACCGGGCTCAGTATGAACGGTCATCTGCCTCGACCGACTGGGGTTACAGAAGACAGAGCAGAGACACAACAAGAGAAACAAAAAAAGCACAGAAGCACACATTGATCTAGTAATCTGTTCTACATTAGATGGTAGTAGCGGGTGAGCCGTCTTCTCTGGATGATGTCACAGTTAACAGAACGCCAGAACAGGTGTACCTACTATGAAGAGAAAAGAGAGAGAACAGAAAGTTAAAGGAGAAATGACAACACATAATGCATAATTGAAGAACAGTAGAACTCAATATAGTGAGAAAATTAGATCCTGGTATACTCCAGTAACCTAAGCCTATAGCAGTAAAACTATAAAGGTAGCTGAGAGTAACATGAGTCACTAGTTATAATTTTTGTCAAAAAGAAAAGTTTTAAGCCTAGTCTTAAAAGTAGACGGGGTGTCTGCCTCACGGACCAAAACTGGGAGTTGGTTCCACAGGAGAGGAGCCTGATAGCTAAAGGATCTGCCTCCCATTCTACTTTTAGAGACTCTAGGAACCACCAGCAGACCTGCAGTCTGAGAGCGAAGTGCTCTGTTAGGAACATACGGGGTAATCAGAGCTCTGATATATGATGGAGTTTGATTATTAAGGGCTTTATACGTTAGAAGAAGAATTTTAAATTCTATTCTTGATTTAACAGGAAGCCAATGAAGGGAAGCTAAAATTGGAGAAATATGATCCCTCTTGTTGATTTTCATCAGAACTCTTGCTGCAGCATTTTGAATCAGCAGAAGGCTTTGAACGGCATTTTGTGGACTTCCTGATAGTAAAGAATTACAATAGCCCAGCCTTGAAGTAACAAATGCATGGACCAGTTTTTCAGCATCACTCCTGGACAGAATTTTCTAATTTTGGCGATATTCCGGAGGTGAAAAAAGGAAACTCTGGAAACCTGTTTAATATGGGATTTAAATGACATGTCTTGGTCAAAAATAACACCAAGATTTTTTACTTTATTACCAGAGGCCAGGTTAATGCCACCCAGATTAAGTGATTGGTTAAGAAGTTTATTTTTTGAGGACTCTGGCCCAAAGATTAAAACTTCGGTCTTGTCAGAATTTAGATGCAGGAAATTTAAAGTCATCCAGCTTTTGATGTCATCAAGACATGACTGCAGTCGAAGTAATTGATTGGATTCATCAGGATTTATGGATAAATATAGCTGAGTATCATCAGCATAACAGTGGAAATTAATCCCATGCTGTCTGATAATTTTGCCTATCGGAAGCATATATATAGTAAAGAGAATTGGTCCAAGGACTGAACCCTGTGGTACTCCACAGGTGACCCTAGAGTTTGAGGAAGATTTATTATTAACATGAACAAATTGGAATCTGTCTGACAGATAAGATTTAAACCAGCCTAATGCTTTCCCCTTAATCCCTACAGTATGTTCAAGTCTTTGTAGGAGAATATTGTGATCAACTGTATCAAACGCAGCACTGAGATCTAACAGGACAAGTATAGACACAAGTCCATTATCTGAGGCCATGAGAATATCATTAGTGACCTTCACCAGAGCTGTTTCAGTGCTATGATGAGCTCTGAAGCCTGACTGAAACTCCTCAAGTAGGTCATTACTTTGTAAATGTTCACAAAGTTGATTAGCAACTACTTTCTCAAGAATTTTAGATAAGAAAAGAAGATTAGATATAGGTCTGTAATTTACTAACTCATCTTGATCAAGAGAAGGTTTCTTAAGTAAAGGTTTAATAACAGCTACTTTCAAAACCTGTGGTACATATCCATTTACTAAGGATAGATTAATCATGTCTAAAATAGTGCCACTGATCAAAGGGAATATGTCCTTAAACAACTTGGTTGGGATTGGGTCTAACATACAGGTAGAAGGTTTAGATGAAGCTAAAATTTTAGATAGCTCAGAAAGCTCTACTGCTTCTAAACAGTTCAAACACTGCGCAGATTCTAAAGATTCCTCTAATGCTGCCTCACTTACTGAGGACGAGGTAATCATGTTTGGGAGGATGCCAATTATTTTATTTTTAATGGCATCAATTTTATTTATGAAGAATCCCATAAAATCATTACTACTAAGAGCTAAGGGAATGGATGGATCAACAGAGCTGTGGCTCTGGGTAAGTTTGGCAACTGTACTAAAGAGAAATCTAGGATTATTTTTATTCTCTTCAATTAATGATGAAAAATATGCTGCTCTAACTCTGCGGAGGGTCTTGTTATACAACAATAGTCTGTCCCTCCAGATTAAGTAGGATTCCTCTTGGTGTGTAGAGCGCCATTTTCTCTCCAATTTCCTAACATTGTGCTTCAAGGAACGCAGCTCTGAATTAAACCAAGGAGCCAGCTTCCTGTGAATAATCACCTTCTTTTTCAAGGGAGCTACACTGTCTAATGCAGAACGCAATGAGGAAGTCACATTGTTAGCAAAGGTATCGATTTGTGAATGGGAAGAAACAGCAATGCTGCCATCTACAGGGCATTTCTGCAATACTGAGGATATTAAAAAGGGGACAGACTCTAAGTTTTGATACAGCATTATCCGATAAAAATCTACTATAATGGAACCCTCTTTTGGGGGTGGAGAATTCAGTTAGATTAAACTCAAATGTTATTAAAAAATGATCAGACAGGACAGGGTTGTGAGAGAATACTGTTAATTCTTCACAATCAATGCCATATGTCAGAACAAGGTCTAAAGTATGGAGCCGAGAGTGCGTCGGTTCATGCACATTTTGAGCAAAACCAATTGAATCTAGGATAGTTTTAAAGGCTACACTAAGGTTATCACATTCAGTGTCAACATGGATGTTAAAATCACCCACTATAATAACCTTATCAGTATTTAACACCAAATCAGATAAGAAATCTGACAACTCATCCAAAAACTGAGTGTAAGGGCCTGGTGGACGATACAAAACAACAAACAGAAGAGGTTTTATTGCTTTGCAGTTTGGATGAGGGAAACTGAGGGTTAAATGTTCAAAAGAACTGTAATTATTAGTTGGCCTGGGACTAATTAATAAATCAGACTGAAAGATAGTTGCCACTCCTCCTCCTCTTCCCACAGATCTGGGAATGTGGAAATTTGAATAACTGGAGGGGGTTGACTCATTTATACTAACGTAGTCCTCTTGTAGCCAGGTTTCTGTGAGACAAAACAAATCAATCTGATTATCAGAAATCAATTCATTAACTAACAAAGTCTTTGGAGGGAGAGACCTTATATTCAATAGACCACATTTTATTATTTTATTTTTAGGTTCAAGGTGAACCATTTTGATTTTTATTAGGTTTTTATGATTTGTTCCTTTTAGATCAGTTTTTGATCTGTTAAGTTTTGGCCGTGGGAAAGACACCGTCTCAATAGGATAATGGGTGGGTAACAGTACAGAAGCTGCAGAGAGGTGTGTTAAACTACGGCTCTGCTTCCTGGTCTGGACCCTGGGTTGTCAGCATTTAGGAGAACTAATAAATCCGGCCAGATTCCTAGAAAGAAGAGCTGCACCATCCAAAGTAGGATGGATGCCGTCTCTCCGGATCAGACCAGGTTTTCCCCAGAAAGTTCTCCAGTTATCAATGTAGCCCACGTCGTTTTCTGGACACCACCTAGACAACCAGCGGTTGAATGATGACATGCGGCTAAACATGTCATCACTGGTCAGATCAGGCAGGGGACCAGAGAAAATTACAGAGTCCGACATAGTTTTAGCAAACTCACAAACCGAAGCAACACCAACTTTGGTGACCTCTGATCGGCGTGACCGGGTGTCATTACCGCCAGCATGAATAACAATTTTGCGGTATTTACGCTTATCCTTAGCCAGTAGTTTTAGGTAGGATTCTATGTCGCCTGTTCTGGCCCCTGGTAGGCATTTAACTATGGTCCCTGGTTTCTTTAGTGCCACATTTCTCATTATGGAGCTGCCAATAATTAAGGTCGGCTCCTCGGCGAGATTGCCTCTCAGAGGGGAAAATCATAGAAACGCAGATGGGTTGGTGGTGATCTGGGGTCTGTAATCTAGAGCTATGCTTCCTACGAACTGTCACCCAGCCAGCCTGGTTACCCGGCTGCTCGGGTGCTACTGCTTTAGGTTCGCTACGTGAAGTTACTCTATGCGGCTCCGCACTAGCAAAAGAGCGGCTATCAGCTGGTTTTTCAACAGCACGGAGCCGGGTCTCCAATTCTGAGACCCTCGCCTCCAAAGCTACAAAAACACTACATTTATTACATGTACCATCATCACTAAAGGAGGCAGAGGAATAACTGAACATCTGACACAGAGAGCAGCAGATAGGAGACTTAGTCAGAGACGGAGAAGCCATTATGAGGCTAAGGCTTGGCTAGCGCTAGGCTAACGCTAGGCTAAAGCTAGGCTAACGCCCTATTATCACGGCAAAGAACAAACCGTGTGAAACACGAGGAGTTCCCAAACGTGATGAGCAGCCACAGACAATGTTTTAAAAGTGCTTATGTTTGGAAACAGATGTTACAGCAAAGAGGTTTAAAGATAAAAAGCGAGAGAGCCTGGAGCAAAGCTCCGTCGTTCACACAGCAACAACAGGAAGTGACACAATACGCCTTACCGCAAACAGGAAGTCTGCGAGCCAAATAACTGTCATCATTCAGTCCTCGCTTGGTTATGGAATTGTTCCATCTCTTTTCAAAACTGCTATTATCACTCCTATTGTGAAGAAACCTGGACTGGATCCCAACAATTACAATAATTTCAGGCCAATTTCAAATTTACCTTTTATTTAAAAAATAATTGAAAAAAAAACAGTCGGTTCTCAACATGATTCTCCCTTAACTCACAACAACCTTTATGAACAGTTCCAGCCTGGCTTCCGTCCCCGTCATAGCACTGAAACCGCCCTCTTAAAAATAATCAATGATCTTTTAATAGCAGCTGACTCTGGTGTAATATCGATCCTCATTCTTCTTGATCTAAGTGTCATCTTGACACAGTTTCACACTCTACCCTACTCCATCGACTTTATACAATTGGCATCACTCATTATCCCCTAGCCTGGTTTCAATCCTATCTTTCTGGCCGCACTCAGTTTGTTCAGATTAAGTCATATCGTTCCAACTCCTCTCCAGTTACCACCGGTGTTCCCCAAGGCTCTGTTCTAGGACCCCTACTCTTTATCATCTACATTCTCCCCCATGGCAATATCTTTAGGAAACTTAACATACATTTTCACTGCTATGCAGATGACACCCAGCTCTATCTTTCTTGTAAACCAAACTCTTCACTCCCACCTCCTTCATTAATCTCCTGCTTAACTGAAATAAAATCCTGGTTCACCTCCAACTTTCTTAAACTGAATAATGACAAGACAGAAATCCTCCTAGTGGGAACAAAATCTACTTTATCCAAAGCTGACAGTTTCTCCCTTTCATTTGACAACTCCATAATCTCCCCTTCACCTCAGGTCAAGAGTCTGGGTGTCATCCTTGATAGCACCTTGTCCTTCTCCTCTCACATTAACAACCTTACCCGTTCCGCTTACTTTCACTTACGCAATATCAATCGCCTTCGCCCCTCTCTCTCCCCTAGCTCCACCTGCACTCTTGTTCATAGTCTGGTCACTTCCCGCATCGATTACTGTAATTCTCTTCTTTTCGGTCTTCCTCAAAAATCCATTCACAAGCTTCAGTCAGTACAAAACTCAGCAGCTCGCATCATTTCTAGAACCCCCTCTTTTCATCACATCACCCCAGTCCTGCAGCAGCTCCACTGGCTACCTGTGAAGTTCAGAATTCAGTTCAAAATCCTCCTATTTACTTTTAAAGTTATTCACAATCTCTCCCCTCCATACCTTTCTGATTTACTTTAGATTTCTACTCCCTCCCGCATACTTAGTTGTTCCATCAGCCCGTCTTAGCACAATGGGGAGCAGAGCTTTTTTCGTTCTGCGCCCACACTCTGGAATTCTCTCCCCCCTGACATCTGCAATACCGAGTCTTTACCCTTGTTCAAATCTAAACTCAAAACCCACATGTTCAAGATTGCATTTTCATTATGATTTTAATATTACTTTCCTGTGTGTAGTTTGTGTTGTTTCTTTTAATTATGATGACATTACTTTTACCATTTATTGTTTTTAGATGTACAGTGACCTTGAGTGTTTTGAAAGGCACTTGAAATAAAATGTATTATTATTATTATTATTATTATTATCTGATCAGATTGTGCTAGAAGAGCAGTGACATTAGGAGTGAACTTATGGTTTCTAGTTTTGAATGTGAGCAGCGCGCTACATTAACTGACATGGTGGTGTATAGCGAAATTTGTTGTCTTTAATTTGATTATGCAATGCTTAAATATTTGTGCGTTACTTTGTTGTACAAACCTTGAAAATTTAAAAAGGGCAGGAAACCACAAGTTTCCTCTGACACTCCTTACTGAGCTTAAATTGTATTAATTCTTACTTTTCTGTTAGTTATTATTGTTATTGTACACTGTATATTTACAAATGTTCATATTTTTTCCCTTACTTTTTGTATGTTTTTCTTTGAAATACTCAAAATAACAAATTTATTCATGCATTCAATGTAGTTTCTTTTAGAGGCACAGAATGAAAGTTCAGGGCATGATAAAAAAATAATAGTGATACTTTCAGCTGTTTCTCCTCTATCTAGAAGAAAGTGGTAGGTCTCTCCATACCTGAGAGTTTCAAGTCTCCAGTGTGTATCCTTCTGTCCAGCTGACAGCTGCCTCAAGCCTGCTTCTCCTGGATGATTGTAGCGCAGGTCCAACTCTTTCAGATGTGAGGGGTTGGAGCTCAGAGCCGATGCCAGAGAAGTGCAGCCTTCCTCTGATATGAGACAGCCTGATAGCCTGCAAGGAAAATATAATACATGATTTAGTCCCAAATTAAATACAAAGCTTAAGATTAAAGTTCAATCCAAGTTTGAGTATTTTTTTGGCAGTGAACCAAATATAAAAAAGTAAAGAAATGGGTCAATAAGACAGATTAACAAACAGAGGAGGATGAAAAGCTGCTTGATATTATTTAGAATGAGCAGTGGCTGCCAGTGATGAGCAGAAATTCAGTGGGAATGAAAAGTGACAAATCATGCTTTTAATTTTTTCCTTTTCACATTGAAATTATTCAGTTATGGCCTATATAAAGTGGACCAGCAATGCTTTAGGTTGTATTCCTCTTTATTGTTGCTCCACAGTCCCTCTTTTAAACAAGCTACATACTCAACAAAAACCAAGAATTGTGTTCTTTATATCAGGGTGACAAACACATGAGAAAAGTTTGTTTGGTTTTGTCTATTGATACTCCACGAGAAGCCCAGCTGCCAAAATCCGACCTACTACACATGTCACTGAAGATCATTTGAGAGCAGAAGGGTGAAAGGACACACAGAGAAAGTTGAGCACAGGGCTGGCGGAGAGCTGAAATTAGATGAGCAGACAAAAATTGAAGCTCACAGTGTGCTCTGCCGCTATTTGGAAAGACACTGGGGTCAGGACTGCCCGGCTAGAATAATTTATAGAAGAAATGCTGCCAGTGAGCAGAAGTGGCATGTTCGACCACATAACCAACAGAGTTGCGTGACTACAGTTCTAAATTTGATAGATGCATGAGACATTTCTGCATTTCCAATCTGAACACAGTCATTTAAATTCTGTCCAATTACAGTACAGTAGTCAGACACCCCATGAGAAAATGGTCCTCCCCAGACGTTGTGTCGAGAACAAGCAGGGAGACCCCCCAAGACAGGACTGAGAGGAGAAAACTACGTCATTGAAAGAATATAAAAAATGTCTCAGTTCTTGTGGAGTATTTAGTAGCCTTTACTACTATCCTGAGGTCCATCTGAGAGAAACTCGTCTTGGTACCGTCTCTTTAAATGTAAAGGAGGCACTTCATACCCCACCCCCCGCCACGTCACAGAGCATTCCTCTCCATCCTGTTCGGCCATTCTTGTAGTCTGCTGTGAGATGGTGTGATGTAGTGATGGGTCCGGCAACACCGATGCGTCTGCGCATGTGTCGGTCTCATAGAGCGAAACCCGTGTCAATGTGTGTATTGCTACGGAAAAGTCACGTGACCGATACAGGAACTGTTTCGGTCACGTGACCAATACAGCACCTGTTTCGAACTGACTGACGCGCCAAACTGTTTCTGTTCCCTCTAAGCTGCACGCGTGTGCATTCGCGCACAGCAGCGCGCACAGCAAAGCTATGCTGCACAGTAAAGAAAATCCAAGCTGAACTGTAAACAAAATAACGGTTAATAATGGTTAATTTTTAACTATTTTGCAACTCTGGTGTGATGGTGTTGTACCACAGTCTCGCTCTGTGAGCGCCAGGTGCTGATCGGAGCGCACCACTGATGGATGGGTTCTGCAACGCTTTTTTGGTTGGGCGGGTTGCGCTGTGCGTCTTTGTTCTGAGCGTCGTTTCAGAAAAAAACGGCTGATCTACACTGAGTAGAAAGCTGCTACTCTGAGTAGTTTTTCCTCCCTTTGTCATACTCAGCATGTCCGATTTCAGAACAGATGATATCAGTCAGGTAACTAAACACAGCGCCCGATCAACCATTTGTAAAAAAAAAATAAAAAAGCCAGTCCACAAGCATCCTCCTTCACATTATTTATTGACTGTATCTAAAAAAAATCAAATATATGTTTAATTCAAATGAAAATATAAAATAATACAATGCAACATACAATGATTTAAATTGTATTGTGTATACTTGGTCATCAAATCAGTGTCAGTTAACTCTGTCAACCAGGTTGCCTGTAGTGATTTTTAAGGTCCAGCAGGTGTCAGTATTCAGTGACACAGTATCGGCACAGAGTTGCAATGTGTCGAAACGTTTCATGACGCCTCATCGACCCATCACTAGTGTGATGAATTGTGGGAGTTAATACACCAAACAGCCTAACATTTTGACTTGTCCACCTGTAGTTTCAGCATCCTTTAGCTTGGACTACAGAATTGTGGCAAAAGAATAAAAATAGTGCATTTGTGAAGCTTTGTTTAGCAGCTCTGCAGCAAATACTCTGACGTAATTGTTAAAAAAAAACATAATAGAGAGTAAAGAAAACAGAACAGCTTGGAAAATACCCCAAACACAATATAAAGATACATACGCAGCTCCTGGACAGACTACATTCAACTTCTCTCCAATGCAAGACTCCAAGTACACAAAAACATTTATTTGAAGACTAAAAAAAACTTGATTTCGCATAATTTGTCCACTTTAAATTAGGATGAAGGTCGTAGAAGCTATGAAACCTCACCTAAGAATCTCCAGTTTGCAGTTTGGACTCGCCAGTCCAGCAGAGAGAAGCTTCACACCTGGATCCTGCAGGTTGTTGTTACTCAGGTCCAGTTCTCTGAGCCTGGAGGACTGGGAGCTGAGAACTGAGGCCAGAGCTTTGCAGCTCATCTCTGTGAGGTTACAGCCAGTCAGTCTGCAAGCACAATGTAGAGAAAATAATAAACAGACGGTTTTCTTTTTACCCTGATAAATGTGGTCAATGAAAATGTTTTGCAAGAAAGCTTTAGCTTTGTGAAAAAGTATTGTAGCAGTGTGCACTAACATAGCTCGGTTGGAAGCTTTGACCACCGGCAGCAGCTTCAGGAGAAAATCCTCTGAAGCAGAATATTTCTTCAGGTCAAACACGTCGAGATCTCTCTCTGATGACAGCAAGATGAAGATCAGGGCGGACCACTGTGCAGGCGACAGTTTATCTGTAGAGAGACTTCCTGATCTCAGGGACTGTTGTATCTCCTCCTCTAGAGAATGATCATGGAGTTCATTCAGACAGTGGAACAGATTGATGCTTTTCTCTACAGCGAGATGTTCCTCGTTGATCTTGCTCTTGATGTAGCTGACAGCCTCTTGGTTGGTCTTGATGTTAGTTCCTCTGTGTGACGTCAGACCTTGTAGCAGACTCTGATTGGTCTGCAGGGAAAGTCCCAGGAGGAAGCGGAGGAACAGGTCAAGATGTCCGTTTGGAAACTGTAGGACCTTGTCTACTGCACTCTGATAAAAGCTCTCTGGTTCAACCTTTTTCCTAAATAGAAGGAACCACCACAACCAGAGAAAAGTTTGTCTTTCTTCCAGAAGGTTGACACCAGAGTTAATGAAGGTCAGATGAACATGAAGAGCAGCCAGAAACTCCTGAACACTCAGATGAATGAAGCAGAACACCTTGTCCTGGAACAGTCCTCCTCTCTCCTCTCTGAGGATCTGAGTGAACACTCCTGAGTACACTGAGGCTGCTCTGATATCGATGCCACACTCTGTCAGGTCTGATTCATGGAAGATCAGGTTTCCTTTCTGCAGCTGATCAAAAGCCAGTTTTCCCAGAGAATCAATCATCTTCCTGCTCTCTGGACTCCAGTCTGCATCTGTTGCATCTCCACCATCATACTTGACCTTCTTCACTTTGAACAGAACCAGAAGGAAGTGGATGTACATCTCAGTGAGCATCTTTGGCAGCTCTCCTCCCTCTCTGGTCTCCAACACGTCCTCCAGAACCGTAGCAGTGATCCAGCAGAAGACTGGGATGTGGCACATGATGTGGAGGCTTCTTGATGTCTTCATGTGGGAGATGATCCTCATGGCCTGCTCCTCATCTCTGAACCTCTTCCTGAAGTACTCCTCCTTCTGAGGGTCAGTGAACCCTCTGACCTCTGTCACCATGTCAACACACTCAGGAGGGATCTGATTGGCTGCTGCAGGTCGTGTGGTTATCCAGATGCGAGCAGAGGGAAGCAGTTTTCCCCTGATGAGGTTTGTCAGCAGAAGATCCACTGAGGTGGACTCTGTAGCATCAGTCAGGATCTCCTGGTTCTGGAAGTCCAGAGGAAGTCGACTCTCATCCAGACCATCAAAGATGAACATAACCTGGAAGTGTTCAAAGCTGCAGATTTCTTTGGTTTTAGTAAAGAAGTGATGAACAAGGTCCACCAAGCTGAACCTTTTCTCTTTCAGCACATTCAGCTCTCTGAAGGTAAATGGAAATATGAACTGGATGTTCTGGTGGGCTTTGCCTTCAGCCCAGTCCAGAGTGAACTTCTGGGTTAAGACTGTTTTCCCAATGCCAGCCACTCCCTTTGTCATCACTGTTCTGATTGGTTGATCTCTTCCAGGTGGGACTTTAAAGATGTCTTCTTGTCTGATGGTTGTTTCTGGTCTGTGTGGTTTCCTGGATGCTGCTTCAATCTGTCTGATCTCATGTTCCTCATTGACCTCTCCAGTCCCTCCCTCTGTGATGTAGAGCTCTGTGTAGATCTGGTTCAGTAGGGTTGGACTTCCTGCTTTAGCGATCCCCTCAAACACACACTGGAACCTCTTCTTCACAGCAGATTTATGTTTATCCTCACAAACAGCAGCACAGTGTTCTGCATTAACATAAACACATAATTTTATATGAAAAACAGTTTAGCAAACATGTGAAGTGGGAAGATATGTTAGGCCCAGCCATGGTAGGAGACAAGGACTAAACTGCACACAGAGAACAAAAAAAACAAATTATAACCCTTAATCCCAGAATGCAAAGCATGAATAGACTTTCATGACCATTCCTTCCTTCCAGGAAGGACTTTCACACCAAGGATCTTCTGGGGCCTCTTTGCACAGCCTGCACCTGAGATCTTACCTGGTCTGGTAGATCTGGGCCTCTATTGCTCTGGTGCTCAAGGCCCGCTCCTGTGCTGCCATGATCAGAACTTCACTACTGTCCTTCAGTCCAGCCCTCTCTAGTCACTGGTAGGATTTGGTCATATTTACTACTTCAGCTATGTGTCGGTGGTACATCCCATGCAGGGTTTTTCCTCTCATGATCTTTCCTTCAGTTCCTTCTCTTCCAGCTTCTATTGTCTGAGACATTTGCTGAGCACTTCATCCCTTGGAGCCATCTACCTGATATATTTTTGGAGCTTGGTTGTTTCATCTTCTATGGTGGCTCTGGGCTCCCTAGACCTCTACCTCCTTCTTTTTTGCTTAATGTATAGCCTAAGGATGCTGGATTTGGGGTGGCATGTAGCCAAGGGTTACTGGAGCAGTACAATTCCAATAGTGTCTTGTTGTCTTCTAGTGTCCATTGCCTACATGTTTCAGTAGCTCATTTGTTGTCATAGTGCCCTGGTTCCTCAACACTTGACACAGACCTTGTTTGACTGGACTGAGCAGGTATGGTTTTCTGTTTTTTACTTTCAACATATATAATATGAGGTAAGCATCAGCCTTAGTGGTCTTGCCCAAGACCAACACTGAATTCAATTCAATTCAATTTAATTTTATTTATATAGCGCCAAATCATGAAACATGTCATCTCAAGGCACTTTACAAAATCAAGTTCTTTTTTTTTTTTTTTTTTCTTTTTTTAATGGTATCATTTAAAATATTTATTAAGACACTTTTCCCTGACCACATTTTTTTTACGTGTGACACAATGTCTGAACAAAGATAATTAAATTAAAACTTTCTGCAAAGCTAGAAAAACTTGATATCCTTGATTCATTTCCTGAAGGCAATAAACCTTGAGTGTGTAATTTAATCTAAATATACAAACATCTGTTATGTGAAGGCATCAGAGGTATGTTAGCGCACCTCAATAAACAAAGGGCATCATGGAAACCAAGGAAAGCTTCCAGCAAACAAGGGTTAATGTGAAGAGTTTCAAAGCATAGTTTGGTTATAAAACAATATTGCAAGCTTTGAGGATCCCTCAGAGCCCTGATGAATTTGTTGTCTGAAAAGTTAAAGAATATGGCACAGAGGTAACACTACCAAGTTATGGCCCTCCACCTACTGGAAGGGCAAACAGAGTATTAATGAAAGAAGCAGCCCGAAGATAGCAGGTGAACTGTTATTTGTTAAGGTTTAGATCAGGGGTGTAAAACTCCAGTACTGAAATTTTAGATGCATCCCCGGTCATATGTACCTGAGTCAAACGGCTCTATCTCAGCTTCCAGTCAAAGGCTTCTTAACTTACCCTTACAATTACATTCCATAAAAAAACAGTGATCTGGTTAAACGGCCCTTCTGAATACAAGTTCAGTCTTAGTGTAATCCCCCACATGCATCACTGCTGTGAATGAATGTGCTGAAAACATAGAAAGACTAAGAGCTGCCGCCGCTAACCCCCCCTCCCCCTACAAAATCAAGTTCAATCATATTATACAGATTGGGTCAGATTATACAGATTGGTCAAAAATGTCCTATATAAGGAAACCAGTTGATTGCATCAAAGTCCCGACAAGCAGCATTACTCCTGAAGAAGCGTAGAGCCACAGGGAGAGTCATCTGCATTGTACATGGCTTTGCTGCAATCCCTCATACTGAGCAAGCATGAAGCAACAGTGGGAAGAAAAACCACCCATTAACGGGAAGGAAAAACCTCCGGCAGAACCGGGCTCAGTATGAACGGTCATCTGCCTCGACCGACTGGGGTTACAGAAGACAGAACAGAGACACAACAAGAGAAACAAAAAAGCACAGAAGCACACATTGATCTAGTAATCTGTTCTACATTAGATGGTAGTAGCGGGTGAGCCGTCTTCTCCGAATGATGTCACAGTTAACAGAACGCCAGACCAGGTGTACCTACTATGAAAAAAAAGAGAATGAATGAAACCATCCAGCATCTCACAGCAGGGTGCAAGATTCTAGCAGGGAAGGAATACATGGAACGACATAACCATGGGACTGGTATAGTGTACAGAAACATCTGTTCAGAATACCAACTGGAGACCCCCAGGTCAAAATGGGAGTCACCTCCCAAGGTGGTGGAGAATGACAGAGATTTGGTCCTGTGGGACTTCCAGATACAAACACAAACAATGGTAATGGCAAACCAACCGGACATTGTGATAATTGATAAACAGCAGAAAACAGCTGTTGTGATTGATGTGGCCATCCTGAGTGATGGAAACATCAGAAAATAAAAGAGCACACGACACTGGAGAAATACCAAGGGCTCAGGGAAGAACTATAAAGAGTCTGGAAGGTGAAGACACCAGTAGGGGCCGTGGTCATAGGAGCACTTGGGGCAGTAACCCCCAGTCTGGAGAAGTAGCTCGTACAGATACCTGGAAAAACATCAGACATCTCAGTCCAGAAGGGCACACTCTGAGGTACAGCTAAAGCTTGTTACATACTCCATGAGAACATAAAGATTTATCTTCTTGTAGTCAGGGTGGGAAGAAAACAAAAAAAGTTAGTTTTGGCTCTGTCTATTCATGCTGCGCGAGGCGCTCAACTGCAGAATTCAGCCCCACTATACACGTCACTGAAGATCAGGCTGGCAAATTTGTAAAAGAGATGAAGGAGACAGACATGGCTCTGAGACCTACCAATCCAGAATCAGTCAGTCTCTTAGCTGTGGGAAACAAAATCTCCCATCAGATGTAAATAATTCTGGCCTTCACTGTGTGTGTAATTTCTTTGTTTTTCTGTCCTACAGAAACAATGGCTTCTGTGTCTCTTTCCTGTCCTTTCAACCCCATCCAGTTCCAGCATATGGCTGTTCATGCAGAGCGTTGTTCTGGAGATTTCATTGCGTTAAAAAGGGTGCATGAATATTATGCACAAACATCTGTCAATGTTTTTGATTAGAAAAACAGCATTTACCCATTTAGTTAACTCTTCCTTAAGAAAATGAACTTACTGCTCTGCAGACAGACAGACAGCTCCTCCTGCTGCATCCTCTTCAGAAAATTCAGGACGATCTTTACTAATGCTTTACTGTTGTTCCTTCTCTGCTCTTCATCATCACCTTCCAGCACCTCTTCATCGTCCCTCTGACCCACAATGAGCTCTGGACGGTCAGTGCTCAGAAACTTCTGGATTATCTTGAGCTCCTTCCTCACAAAATCGATAATATTATCCTCCAGCAGCTAGAACAGAATCAAAGAGGATTTCTGCATTAGACAGAAATCAGGACTGATTGTAGTGGAACCCTGATCTACGAACAGCAACCTGGAGATCAGAACAGATGTAACATAGCTGCACATGTACAGACCGTGAATATGGAGTCCAGTTGTGTTTGATCCTGCCGGCCGCAATAATCACTGGGAACATCCTTCCTCCCATCGGCTCTGTGGAAGAATCAGAAAACCAGTTAACTCGTCTGCTTTTCCTGGTTCAAGATGTCCATTCAGTCCAGAACATAACTAAGTGACATTTATTTATATACCTCCTTTAGTGCTTTCCAAAGAGAACATAAAACCTGATTAGATTTAAAAAGTAATCAGAGGTGACCTATTATGCTTCCTTTTAAACATTTAGGATATGCCAATAGGCTATTCAAAATATTTTTATATTTCTGCACAATATCAATAGTCCAGCATGAATAAACATTCCTAATCTAAAACACGGTGACTTTAAAAAATTATGAAAATGTTGCACTGGCCCAGTCAAAGTAAAGACCTCAACCAAATAAAAATACTGATGAGATTTTCAGAGAGCTGTGCAGAAACAAATGCCTGCAAACCTGAGTGGATTGAAGCAACACTGGAAAGAAGAGTGGAGCAAAGGTCCTCCACGGAGGTCTGGGACACTACGGCTCTGAGTGGTTGTGGTTCTGCCAAGTTGGATCATCACATTAACCGAGTTGTTCTGCTTTGTTGGGTCATGAAGTGGACCAATTGATTTTTCCATATTGGGCCACAAGTGGATTTAGTGATTCAGCTGTGTTGAATCATGAAGTAGACCTACTTTTTCTGCTATGTGGGATCTTTACATTGACCCAGTGGTTCTGCGATGTTGGTTCATTATGTGGTTTTACCATGTTGGGTCATAAAATGGAAGCCATCATTCTACTGTGTTGGATCATGAGGTGTACCTAGTAGTTCTGCCAAATTGGATCATGAAGTTAATCTAACTTCAGATTAAAAAACGGAAACATTCCCATCAGAACCTCTGCAATAAATCCAAAATCCAATATTCACTTGTCCACATAATGAAAACATTTCAGTCTGATGTTTAAAGCTCACCTTGTTGAAGCAGAAGGATGTTTGGATGAGAACTCAAGGATGTGATGCATGGATATGTCGCTGCTTAAGGACACAGAACTGGGTTCAGATTCATTCTTATTTTTGACTCTCTGATGAAGCCTGAGAGGAGAATGTTATAGAATAGAATAAAAATACATTTATTGACCCACAATGAGGAAATTTTGGCATGACTGGCAAAGACAGGTAGACAGAAGACAGCAGGCTTACACTCTAGATTAAATAACATGAATAAAAAGCTACGTTTAAAGTTAAGCTGTACAGCAGAAGAGAAATAATTTATCAGAAAGGGGAAAATACTATGCAGTTAATAAAAGGTAATACAGCATATTCCGGTAAAAATGAAATGTACAAGTTAAAATATAAGAACGACAGCAGATTTACAGAGTGATGTGAGAAAACTATACAATAAGCATAACTGTATAAATACTCCCAGAGAAGCTAAAGAGTGTGAAAATGGACATTAAGATCTGAGAGTCAGTGTAAATGATTCTTTACCAGATCAAGAACCAATGGGACCAGTAACACGTTTGAAGACATTTAGTCTCTTGTGGTCGGCAGAGATTATTATTTAACAGCAGCTGGGAGGAAGAACCTACAGAAGTGCTCCTTAGAGCATCTAGGATGCAGCAGCCTGTCACTGAAAGGGCTCTCCAGCTCTGCTACAGCTCCATGCATGAGGTGGAGACACTGTCCAACTGTGATGTTATTTTTCTCAGTTGTTCTGTCTCCCACCACCTGCACTGGGTCTAGGGGACATTCCAGGACAGAGCTGGTCCTCCTAATGAGCTTATCCAACTGCTTCCTACTAGCAAATGATTCGCTGCTGCTCCATGATTACAGCTTCAGACATCATTGACTGCCTCACTCCAATTAAACAACAGATGGCTCAGGAGGGGAGGAAACGGAAGGAACAACAGGTGGCAATTAATACAGGTGAGGAGAGTGAAGGTAATTAGCATGAGAGAGAGGGTGATGACCTGACAGGGGCAGGGAGAAGCAGAATCTAACAGGAATGCTTGAAGAATGACCAGATAGGTAAGACTAAACTAACTAAACTGAGAACATCCAGGGAGGAAAATAGGAATAAAATAGAGCCACGTATCAACTACTAACAACCTAAAACTAAGGGCTGTCCAGACTTAGCTGGATTTGGGCGTATATGACAAACTTCTTTGTCGGTTAAGGGGTCCGATCACAATGAAGCGGCCGCAAAACATATTACATCTGAAACCAGCTCCTAGAATGGGTAAGTTTGAAGCCACCCCCGCTCCGCCTCCATCGTGACACCCATGTACGCATAACCGGCTAGACACTGGTGCATCTGCACATGCTTGCAAGTTCATGCAAATTGCACAGTTCTTTGACTTGAACTATTCACAATTTTTTTTACTTCTCAGGAAGATTTCTCTGTACATTCAACTTGAACAGTTATGTATTTGTCTGTGTCTGTGTGTTATGTATGAAGCCAGTGTCTCACCAAAACCTTCATTATGGTCACATAAGGACTACAAATACTTTTGCTTCTTAACATTAGATGTAAACCAGAACACAACTTATATGGTATGGACCCTGTTGGGGAAGGACAGTGGACAGTTAGAGATGATGATCTCACCTCTGAACTTTGCCCTGGCTTTCATGGTCTTCACACAGAGTAGTTTTAGAGGGAGGGACTTCCTCCTCTCTGGTCTCGCATTGATCCATGCTGATGAATCCACATCAGCTCACACACACACGTTCCACCTTAATCTACAGAGAAATCACAAATCATCAATCTAAACGTTGACATAAATTACATTAAAGATCACATGTTTGCTCTCAAAGTATCAATAATTGCCTCTGGTTTTTTGTTGAACATCAGCTCAGTAAGTACAATTTATTCATTTTAATAAAATTTTATTTATGTAGTAAAATGCAGTTTAAGACAGTTGAAAGACCGTTAAAAAAAGATCTGAGTGTATATATATATATATATATATATATATATATATATATATATTATATATAGTGTGTGTATATATAAACACCGCTGTTAAAAAAAAAAAAAAAAAATATATATATATATATATATATATATATATATATACTACTACATAAATAGAAGTAGTGTGTATATATACTACTACATAAATAGAAGTAGTATATATATATATATATATATATATATATATATATATATATATATATATATATATATATATATATATATGTAGTAAAATGCAGCTTGAACAAATTCAAAACATATATTAAGTGCAGCCTTGGCCATTTTATACTGTTGCTTAGCGATCTATTCAGAACACTGAAATCAAACTCAACCCTTTATTCAAACAATTTCTTACCAAAACTGCAAGTTTTATCAAAGAACATGTACTCTCTGAACTCTTTGAAGTGGGTGGAGCTTGGTTCCTGGGTCTGCGTTTGTGATTGGGTGGGAGGATGTAATGATGTAACATAACCCTACATGGCTAGAATGCAAAAGGAGAGAAAGCTGTTCTATTGAACTTTTTATTGATCCTTTTTTCTATCATCTATATATGTCCATTGATTGATATATATCGTTATTGAAGTACATAGTACAGTCTTTGTCCAACAGCTTGGAAGCATCTGTCTCCTTGGATCCTAAAGCGAGTGCGAGGGGCCATCAGTAGGTTCTGCTCTAAGGATCTCAGGCTATGAGTTGCTCAGGGAGCTCAGTTTATGGGTCTCAGACATCTTAAAGGAACAGTAAAGTTGTACGTCCTCTGTAAACAGATGGCAGGAGACATCACTAAACTGTAGTGCTACCCTACTTAAGGGGAGCAGGTGCAATAAAAATAAAATTAGCCCCAAGACAGAGCTCTGAGGTAGCAAACAACATTGATGCAATGGCATTTTTTCAACATTGATTAATTCACTAGAATTGGCTGATCAACCAAAAATCAAAATTTTTTACCATAATTCAACATTGGATTAACATCTTTTGCTATCTGGGTACTTTTTTTTACTAAAACTGGACTAAAACTATTGCATTTAGAAAAGTCTAAAATCTGTCTAAAACTAATAAGCATTTCGTCTAAAGGACTAAGACTAAAATTAAAATGGCTGCCAAAAACCACGAACCACTGTCCACAAAACAGCACTGAGATTCATAATAAATGAAACAGAAGAGGAGATTAAAGATGCTGCAGCAGAAAGATCAACCTAGAAGAACCGTTTCTGATCCATCAGAACTAAAAACTGGATTCATCACCTGCATGAAATACAGCTAGTTTTACTCACAGGTAGGCGTCTATCTTTTACTGTGATCAATCAGTAATCCAGGGATCCTGGATTTTTGTATCCAAACAGAAATTAAAGACCTTAAGATGTTTTCCAAACATCAGAGGAGAATCCCCTAGAAAACTTTATCAAAAGGCAAAATTTTAGTATAAAAAAAGAAAACTTACAGCCGTTCTAACAGGAGAAGGTTTTGAAGAAGACATCTTTCCTCCCAGCAGGTGAACACAACCCACTTGGACTTTGACCCAGGTGAGCTGCTAGCTGAAACGCGTCAGAAGCTCACCTGTTTTAGAGGCGGGGAAGGTAGGAGGGGCAACAAACAACCCGTGATTTGTTCATAAATAAAAACCTTAAAGCTGCTGCATCCAAAAGGAATTTCAGCTTCAAGTATAAAAATAGTGTCCTCTCATCCAACTCAGGGTCTCAGAAGAGCTGGAATAAATGTGGACAGAGTCACCAATCAGGATGCTGCGTCCTCTGCCGTACGTTAACTAAGTTATGGTCGTTCCAGTCAGAAAGCCTTCCTCTAGTTTTTCTGTGACTCTAATCCTTCAGCCGCCTCTCAATCTCAGCAGCAGGATTGGTTTTTACACTAGAAACTAACAAAACTACATGTTCCTCGCAGTATTAACACAGCTGTCTTTGTGGGAAACATATTTTATGACTAATGTGAAAAATGCTGAAAGACTGTTACAGAGAGGGACAAATGGAAGCACGAATAATAACAACATTACACTAATTAATAAACATAAAAACCAATGAAGAGAATCTTAGAAAAGCCTTCATCTTCTTTGAAAAAATAACTTGAATAGATAATTAGATCCAACAGGATTTAAATCAGACTCATGATGTCACACTTTAAGTTTAGTTTCATCTTTATCAAGTTTTCTTCCATAAATATCTGTTTTCTTAGAGTTTTCTTAGTTCTAGTCTTGGTTCTTGTTGTTCTTCCTGTATTTATGTTTCTTTTTATGGTTCCTTAAACAATCCTTTTACACAACAATCCATCCCCAGTGCTTCCTGCAGATCAGACTCCTTGCATCACTGATCACCTCCCCAGCAGCTAAAAGCTGTTAGGAGCTTTTCACACTTTGTCAGATCTCAGCCTCGCCTCTGTGTGTTATCAACAGCTGAGTTTCTCCATTTTCATCTTCTGTGTGTTTTACACATTTATCAGTAGTTTAATAAAATGTTCCAAATCACCATGAGCCTGGCCATCTTTGTGAACACCTGGGTCCAACAACTCCACAAAACTTGACTTGGAGGGCCTTAAAGGTCGACTCCAAAATAAAGAAATTAGTTCCAGCAGATGCCAGCAGTCAAGAGGTGATGACCGACAGCCCTGTTTGTTCTTCTATTAGCTTCAGTTAAAGATCTTTCTGCAGGAATTAATTTAAACCAGTGATTCTTTTTTTATTTAGACGGGTAAAACACAAAGATCTGTTTCACTGGAGAAGTCTGAAGACAAAAACTGGTCAAACACAATATCTAAACATCATGATTCCTTAAAATTTGTTCCTGCTTTTTGCATTACTTTGTTAGTTCTGCTTTTTTCTTCATGTTTGATTCTGCCTACATCCTGCCTCTGCTTGGGTCCTCAGCCACCGGCAGCCATGTTGGCAATGAATATATCAGACTTAACTAGTCCAAACGAGCCGTTATTGAGATACTGGGCTAATATTTCTCTGTCATTCTGACTGAATTAGAGGAGCAGAAGGGCTGTTCTAAAACAAAGTGGTCCTTCAAATTGTTCTTTAGTCAGCCATGCTTGCCTTCATTGACAGAGACTGATTTCTGCTCATAAGATAGTATTTTATAGTATCTTAAGAACATGGACAGATGTTTTGGATGCATCACTTAATTATATCATCAGCTAAAAGGATTTATTTCACCCCTCTGTTAATCAAGCAGCGATCCATCTTCAGTCCAGTTCATAGTTGATTCAGGCTGTCTCTGGGTGGCTGTTTCCATCTGTTTTTAAGGCCACTGAGTTACTTTCACCTAGATCTGCATTGATCTTTCCATTATCATATAGACTTTGATTTACCTGAAAACCAAAGATGGAGACTTGTTAGCGGGTAGCAGGTTGATGACAGCAACAAATAACTTGAAAGTAAAACCAAACCCAATGCAGCAGAGAGAAGACCATCAATCATTGTCAGGAAACAAGACGAGACACGAAGAGTCAAACTAAAACTACAGAATCTGAGCAGGAACACCAGAAACCTGCAGGTACCTCAAAAAGGTATTACCATTAAACTACAGCTACAACTGCTGGTGAAGATTCATCCAGGTCATGGTCATTCCAAAAAAAGTAAAAAACAAAGCAACTGGACTTGTTTTTCGTTGTTAAAGACGTTTCGCTTCCTCTCCAGGAAGCTTTCTCAATTCAAAAAATCTGGAGAAATGTGGAATAACAAGCTTTATACTACTGCCCAACAAAGGCCTGTAATGGCTTAGATAACATGCAGATTCAACCAAAACAGGTCCACCTCTTAGTAATGGGCGGTCGTTAAAGCCATTAAGCCTGCAGATTGAACCGAAACGGGTCCACTCCTCTGTAACGAGGAGTCGTCAGGGTTGTTATTGGCTTGGCTTAAAGGAACAATGTTTAGATCACCCGAATGATGGTGAGAGTTAAGGTGATGATTGACCGGAATTAACCCTATAGCTGTGTTGTAAGTTTTTGAGAGTTGGAACCTGAGGCCTCCTCCCCTGTTTAAGGTTGGTTTTTCTCTCTTAACGTAGATGGCTTCCTTCACACCCCTTTCAAACCATCTGTCTTCTTTGTCCAAAATGTGAACATGTTGGTCCTCACAGAGTGTCCTTTGTCCTTTAGGTGCAGGTGGACAGCAGAATCTGAGGAGGTAGCTCTCCTGTGTTAAGCCATGCGTCTGTGGAGAGGTTGTTTGGTTTCTCCATCATAAAGATCAGAACATTCCTCACTGACTGAACTGCAGACACCACTCCACTCATCTTAGGTTTGGGGGTTTTGTCCTCAGGATGGACCAGCCTCTGTCTGAGGGTCCTGTTTGCTTTGAAATGTTGTGGGATTTTGTGTTTGGAGAAAATCCTCCTGAGTTTCTCATAGACTCCAGCAACATATGGGATGACAATGTTTCTGCGTTTATTCTTCTCACCATTATGTTCTGCAGTGGGTCTTTTGGATTTTCTTGCTGATTTGACAAAAGCCCAGTTAGGGTAGCCACAGGTTTGGAGGGCGTCTTTGACGTGTTTCTGTTCCTTGTGCTTCCCTTCTGTTTTAGTCGGGACCTGCTCGGCCCGGTGTTGTAAGGTTCTGATGACCCAAAGTTTGTGCTCCAGTGGGTGGTGTGAGTCAAAAAGAAGATGTTGGTCTGTGTGAGTGGGTTTCCAAAACACTTCAATGTTGAGGTTTCCATCTCCTTCCAAGTTCACCAAACAGTGGAGAAAAGGTAGCTTGTTGTCGTTGGCATCCTCTCTGGTAAACTTGATGTTGTTGTTCACCGAGTTGATGTGTCTTGTGAAAGCTTCCACTTCTTTTAACTGGATTTTGACAAAGGTGACATCCACATATCTAAACCAGTGGCTTGGTGGTGTTCCTCTGAAGGTTCCCAAAGCTCTCTTTTCCATTTCTTCCATGTAAAGATCGGCTACAACTGGTGACACTGGAGATCCCATGGCACAACCATGCTTCTGTCTGTAAAAATGATCACTGAACTTGAAATAAGTTGTAGAAAGACAGGAAAAAAGTGATTTTGTTGGGATTTTAGCTGAATGTGGGACAAAGCAGTACTTCGCTGCAGGGCGAAACAAATATGCTGCAGGGTTCTCAACTTTTTATATCGGGTGTTTGTATTTAATCAAAACTTTGTGGAACCACATTTCACAGTTACGGCAGAACGAAACCAGCAGTCAGAGATTTTCTGTCAGAATCAGTTTTCAAGACCACAGTCTGCTAGATTTGGATCTGGACTTTGACTGGGCCATCCTAACTCATGAACATTCTGTGACCTTCAGCTTTCTTCCAGGGCTGTCCTGGATTTAGCTCCATCTATATTCTGGTCTCTACGGAAGACATGCCTCCCCACAGCATCATGCTGCCACCACCAGTTAATGTTTGGATCTCCAGGAGGGTAGTTTTTGGATGATAGGGATATCCTAATAAAAGAGGGTGAATATACCCACATGCTTCACTTTTCAGAATTTCATTGGTGAAATGCTGTAAAAACGTTTCACCAACGTTTCTTAACTACCGTGCTTTCATTTGTGAAGAAAAACCCAGAAATGTGTGACTGCAACATGACAAGATGTGAAAAAGTTGAATGGATTTGAATACTTGTGAGTAACGTAACGATCATCAGTATTTTAAGACCTAATGGGAGGCAACAGCAGAACGAAAGAAAACTGAAGCAGAGTTCAGGAAACTCAAGACAGGCTAAATAAAACCTGAAGATCTGAGCAAACATTGGTTCAAAAAGGAAAGAAGAGAACCCAACAGCAGAATAGTGACAGATGTTCCTCCACATAACCTTTCACTGAGGAGAAAACAGAAACCTCTACAGTTTAAAACACAAAAGCTGTTATTTTTCTATTAATGAGTGCTAATAAAAAAAGCAACAGCAGTCGCTCCACGTCACAATCCTGGAGCTGAAAGCAGAAGAACTGTTTGTCACATTTCCTGCTGTCCTTCACTGCAACTAAAATGTAAAAAATATTGATTAATTTTTAAGTTTGTTAGTGAACAAACATTTAATGAATACATTTTTTAACAACATAGAAAGGCGAAGTACCAGATTTAGTGAGACTGTTCACCTTTTCAGAGAGCTCAGCTTCGTCCTGATTGGCTGTTACTGGTCTGTAAAAAACAGGATCTGGGATTTTTTTAAAGGGTTGCAGTGAAGAGCAGCGAGGAGTCAGTATCTTATTGTCACAGAATCAGGTCAGGATTCTCACAGAGGAGTCGAGTTAACAGAAACACTGAGCAGGAAATTTAAAGCTTCACGGCTCAAAAGCTTTAAAGAGGCTCCAGTGAACATTATGCTGTGGATTTTTACACTTTCACATCAGATCGGAATTGGAGAACACGTCAGTTTATTAATTACCAGATGTAGTCAGACCTGTCTTTTTCTAACTGTCCATTCATGATCTTCAACCTTTAACCCGTAGTCTCAGATGGAGCTGTTGGGTTTTTGGTCACGTCCCTATGAATATAATATACATTATATTTCACTTTGAGAGGATGATCTGATGTATTTTATTCTAGAGAGAAATATTATTCCTAAAACGAGAATATCTCACATGGCTGATCTTCCCAAGGTGGACGTTGGAGCAGATCAAGTGTTTTTAAATGGGGGGGGGGGGGGGTCTGTCTACATTGGTTATTAAGCAAGAAGCATGGCTGACCCTCAACAGTTCAGCGGTCCATCACAGGAAAACACAGAGACGCAACCATGGGGGCACAAATTCAGTCTATTTATATATATATAAAGTTTATATGAAGAAAGTATTCATACTTTTAACTTTCTCTGTGCTGTAAGATGACTTTTATTTGAAACCATACTGTAATAGTCAAGGGGTAACTTCATATGAATATAGTTTGTCAATTATGTCAGTTTTGCTTTGTTCAGAGATGATATTTTGATCATAATACGTCATCCATTGCATAATGTTTGACTTGTGATAATCCAGAAATTAAATGTATTCCTAGAACGTATATTAATCAAATATTACAAAACCAACTTTAAGAAGGACTTTATTCCTGACAAAAAAAATAAACATTACATCACAGTGAAACAGGATTGGCTAAGGCCAAATTCAAGTCCTCATGGATTGAGAGGCAGAAACTCTGCAAGCTTTAGACCCGCCCGGCCAACATCTTTCAGCGTGGTTCCTGTTAAAGAAATTTCTCAGTTTCTGCTGAAAAATCTGCTTCACATCAAGTAGGAGCTAAAATAAATCAAACTTCTCACATACAAAACATAATATGACTGAAAAACTAACAGCAACAATAATTATTACACATTTATTTCCAAAGGGAAATTCTTGTTTAATCAAAATGTTTCATTGAGTTTAAACAAAGTCTGAAAACAGATCACTGCATGTGCATGTGATGATCAAAGGTAAAAGGTTGAATGTTTTGGTTTTTACTGATCTGTAAATAAGGAACGTCACGTCAGCAGGAACCAGGACCCCTCTGGGCCACCCTTAGAACCGTCCATGGTTCCCCTCATCGGTTCCTTCAGTCAGGTGAGGTTATCGATGACGAATCCCTCTTTCTCCTGAAGGATGGAGAAGAAAATGTCTTTGCAGGCATCACCAGCTCTCAGGCAGATGAAGATCTCCCTCATCTGAGACTGAGTGGTCTGCAGACGCAATATTTGGTTATAAGTTTCCTGCAGGATAACTTTCTTCTGTAAAAGTCCGTCTAAGATGGGTGCAATGTTGGTGACTCTTTGGATCAACTCTTCTCTGTGTCTGTCCACAAAGTGCTCCCCTGTGGAGAAAGAATTGAGACAAAAGCTGATTTCATCCTGATGGAAAGCCTGAAAATGAAAACATTTCATCCATAGAGAAAGCTCTGATTGGACCTCCTGCCACTTATGTGTCTCTAATGTTAACGACGTGCAGAAGAATGATTTTTTAACTCTCAGTAACTTTCTGTCACTTCATACCTTCTGTCTTCACAGCAGCAGCTTCTGTTGGAGCGCCTCCTGCTGACACAAAGTGAGAGGAACAGAAATATTTCAGTAAAATAGTTTTAATTCAGCTTTAATGAGGATAAAACGTCCAGCAGGATCCAACCAAAGGCTTCCCTTCTTATTCGTACCATCATACTGGACTCTGTGTTTCCAGCTAGTTATTGTGATTTTATAGAAGTTGCATGCTGGATGATTTACTTATGGGGATTATACATTTTTAAAATTGTTTTATCTTTTATCATCAGATTCCTTAAATCCCATTTTTCCCAAATAAATGAAGCATCTTACCTTCAAAGGAACCAGACTTGGGATGATCATCTAAAAAACAAAAACAATCGTAATGTTTTACATTCAGTTTCATTACCGCCACTCTATATTTATCATTAAGGAGGAAATACAGCAGAGATGTAGCAGCAAAGCGCCAAACGCATATCCTACGCTTGGGTTAGCTTTTCATTTTAATCAGTAAATGAATTTATACTAGAAGCATAATACGTGCGTACAGCGTGCGTTTTACGCTACGTGACCGTTAAATTAAGCAGTAAATACACCGGGTGCGTAACGTAAGCGGTGCAACTTCTAACACCTTGTTGATAAACTGAGACTCGACTATTATTTTGGGATAATTTCAGAAGTGAACTTTGACACAGGATGCTGTTTTTTCCGTTTGTTCCCTGCCAAACAGGAGCATATATGCGCAAAATTAGAAGTTCAATCTGATTTAGGCGTTGCATAGTGTAAATACGTGTATATTATGCTTCTAGTGTAAATTTATTGACCAAATAAAATGAAAAGCTAGCCTAGGTGCAGGATGCGTGTATGTTGCTTTGCTGCGCTGACGCGCTACAAACATGTCTGATGTCTTTCCTCCTCTAGGTATATTTCCTCCCCATCCTGGACCCCATCTATTACACCAGCCCCCCCCCCCCCCCCCCACCCCCCAGGACCCTTCACGGATAAGTGGGTACAAACGATAGATCGATAATGAGCTGAACGATTGATGCTCATCAGGAGATATCTGAGTGGAAATGGAAAGATGGGATCATTAAGGCATAAACTGACCTTTCCGGATCTCGCAGTGCCAAACCTTTTCTGAACAAGTCTGCAGCAGCTCAAGGTTGAAGTTTCTGTCTGGATTCTGAATGAAAACCTCGTAGAAGTTCGGGTCCTGGCTGTCGTGCCTCAGAGTCATTTCCTGTGAAACGACATGAAGTCAGTCTGACGTACAAAGACGAAAAGGTTCCCAGGCCGTAACGTCAGACTGGGACTAAACAGTTAGAATCAGTCTGTTAGTCTTTCCCTGAGATTCAGACTGAAAACCCAGTTTCTCCAGATGAGTCCAAACAGTACCGGCGGCTGAATTTTGGCGGTCTCTACGGTAGCTTTGAGAGCGAAGACACGGTCCATCTTCAGAGGCGTGTCTGGCCGCGGCTTCTTGATGACTTCATACCCAAGAGAGGTTTCTTCTCTGTGGATTGACTGTGAACAGCAAACAGTCGAGATGTTTCTCCTGGATTTTATCAACTGAAGACAAAGAAAACTGAAGAAATAAATTACAAATCATGAGAGAGTCCTCTCTCTCAGTAAGAGAAGCTAATAAACTGCCTTCATCCAGTTAAAATACGTCTGAAACGTCTTAATTCAGTTATTTCTTTCTGCTCTGAATCAAGGAGGCGTACTTTGAGCTGCAGGACTCTATATGAAGGTCTTCATCTGATCTGCCTGATTATTACAGGATGGTCAAGCAAACCTCATCATATGGTGCTGAGTTAGCTTAGATAGGACGTTTAATGAAAGAACTGGGGATAAACACAGCGCCACCAAGCTGTACTGGAAGGACAAAGCTCGGGCTGGATTATTAAATTTATGCCAGTAAGAAAAGATTATTATTATTAATATTGTCACATTCTAATTCTGGACCACAGAATCATGGGACGGCTGACCAGACGGTCCACAGAGGGATGCATCCAACCATGTTCACAGAAAGTTGAGTGGAAGGACAAGGTGCCCCAGCAACATGGATAGCTGCAGCCTTGACAACATAGTCAAGCAATTTCCATTCAAGAATTTGTAGAAACTTCACAAGTAGTAAATTGAGACTCTATCCCTAACCTTAACCAAGGCCTGCAATGAATTTGCTAACTTCTTTACTGAGAACATCCTAAAGATTAGAGGATCAGTTTGTACTTCCATATCAACTCCAGAACCAAAGCTGTATCCAACAAGAACTGATCTTGACAAAATGTCCCAATTCAGCCAAATAAACCACAAAAGCTTAGAGCAGATCATTCAGCAGCTAAGTTCCTCCTCCTGCTGCCTTGATGTTCTACCCACAGTTTTCCTTAAGAAAGTTTTACCTGTCATAGCATCTGATCTGACTCAGATAATAAACACGTCCCTTCTGTCAGGAGTTTTCCTCCAGTCCCTAAAAACAGCAATTATCAAACCACTGCTGAAAAAGAACAATTTAGACAAACTTCTACTCCAGAACTTCAGGCCCATCTCAAACCTCCTTTATCAGTAGATTATAGAAAAATCTGAGTTTCAACAATTAAACACCTTCTTAACAACGACCAGCCGCTTTGATGTTCTCCAGTCTGGCTTCCTCACCACAGTACAGAAACCGCCCTTATCAAGGTGTTTAATGACATCCATATAAATACAGACTGTGGAAGAACCACCGTGCTGGTTCTGGTGGACCTCAGTGCAGCATTGATACTGTTGATCACTCCATCCTGTTAGAACGTCTGGAAAACTGGGTCGGCCTCTCTGCTACAGCTCTCCACTGGTTTAAATCCTACTTAAAGGACTTTTTTGTATCAGCAGGTAACTTTACATCAAAGACAACAAAAATCACATGTGGGGTTCCCCAAGGTTCCATCCTGGGTCCCCTCCTCTTCAATATCTACATGCTCAAGAGTTAGCTCACAGCTTCAGCCGCTTCAGCTAAAAACCACTGATCAGGCCTGAAATCTGGGAGTAGTGATGGACTCAGACCTGAACCTCCATCTAAAGACAATTACAAAGTGGACCTTCTAGAACCTGGAGAACATTTCCAGGATTAAAGGACTGATGTCTCAGCAGTCTCTCCAAAGTGGATCAGACAACTGCAGCTGTTCCAGAACCTGCTGCCCGCGTCCTCACTAAGACTAAGAACGTAGAGAACATGGACCCGGTTCTGAAGTCCTCACTAAGACTAAGAACGTAGAGAACATGGACCCGGTTCTGAAGTCCTCACTAAGACTAAGAACGTAGAGAACATGGACCCGGTTCTGAAGTCCTTCCACTAAGACTAAGAACGTAGAGAACATGGACCCGGTTCTGAAGTCCTTCCATGGCTCCCTGGATCTCAGAGAATAGACTTTAAAATCCTTCTGTTAGTCTATAAATCCCTGAATTAGCACCTAAATACATCACAGACTTTTCTTTTTCTTTGACTGTTCTAGTTAAACTGTTTTACTGAAACAGCGTTAGTTCAAGTTTGTAGTCCAAATGTTTTAAATATTTGCTTTTAGTTTCTATTTTCCCATTTTTATTTTGTTTCTTCATTTAATTCCAACTTGCTTGTATTCAGTTTTTATTTTGCTACATTTTAATTACGTAAAGCACTTTCCATTGTCTATCAATACAGATAAATCACTACAATTATCAATACAGATAAATTTGTCTTGTCTTAGTGCTTTCAACTCTGCTTCTTTTCAGTATTTATGACCTTTTGCTTATAAGCTTTTGATACTATTTCAAACTGCTGTCCAATGAAATGCTTTCCTCCAAACTTGAACTTTGTTGGATTTTTTTTTTTTTTTGTGACTTTTTTCGGCTCTAGTGGCTTGCTTTCTGTGACAGTAGGCTGACTGGAAGAGGGGGAGAGACATGCGGCAAAGGACCGCGGGTCGGATTCTAACCTGGATCAACCGCGGCGAGGACTAAGGCCTCCATATATCTTTAATTATTTAAATCTAAGTAGGAACAAACTGTGTCAATAATGATGCTGAATATCAGTAAGTTCTGCTGCCCACTTGTTCTGCTTTCTGTTGAAAGGAGAAACTTCATTCTCAAAAGGACATTAATTGTGTTTAAATGAAGGATGTAATGATGAAAATAAGAAGAGTCACCAGTTTCAGTGCAGGGTCCAGTGGGATCAGGTAGATGTGCAGTTTGAGGAACGGCGTCTTGGGCTGATAGTAAATCAATGTGTTGCAGGTGATTTTTGGAGGGAAAAAATAATTTATCAGAGCTGCTAACAAGGAGAAAACAGGATCTCTTATTCTGACATGCGTCGCTGTGACCCCGGTCACTTTTTCCAAAACATCTCCGCAGTCATTCACATGTAGGACTGCAAAGTTCTCCAGTAACTGAGGAACACCATCTGTAACAGCAGAACAAGAAGCTCATGGATAAACATCTGAATCAGCCCTGAAAACACCAACTATAAATAAATTAGAATATATTTCCTTGCTCCTACCGATGCAGACCCAGTGGGGCAGCTGCACCTCCATCATCTTCCCACTGAAGACGGTGATGTCCATTAACGGACCTGCAGGCCGGTATCCTCTGCCTTCCATCCTCAGCATGTGTCCGTTCCAGGAGCAGAACCGGTACCGAAAGTTGACCTTTTCCTCACAGACCCAACGCAGACCAGAGACCCGACACTCAAAGTGGCCCGCTTCAGACCGGAGGCTGAAATTAAAGAAGTTTGAGTTATTTATGTGAGAAGATGGTTTATTGTTAAAAAATTAAACATCAGGGAAACAGTTTTGTGTAAAACACAAAGTGAGCTGTAGGTTCTGCACAGCCGGAGCTTTATGTACAGAAGACCAGACCTTATACTAAAGGTTGGCGGTAGGGAAAAATCCTGAATTCAGATGTACAAAACTGCGCAGATGGGTCAGTATTGCCTTGATATATCCTATGGTGCGTGGAATTGGATGTACCTGCAGGGCCGCCCCAATTACATCTGGAAATCAGTAAAAATAGCCGAAAGTCACCCGCTGCCACGCGTCCAAATAACCATCAGTGCTGCATCAGACATCAGTGATTCACTTAAGAAACTGGCTGAAAATATAATGTTTTTCTCATCAAACCCATCCTGTTCTACAATATTAAACTCAAAAGGAGGTGCAGCTGCTGCCTTGAGCTCAAGTAGGCTGTAACTAGGGTTGTCAAAAAGATTGGTACTTTGAAAAGTATCGATACTCAAACGCTGTATCCCGATACAATACTAATTTGGCATGGCATCGATACCAAATATTTTAGCATACCAGGCAAGCGAAGAAGAGAAACTCAAAGATCTTGACAAGCCTGTGTAGAAACAGACCTTTAAAGTGTTTGGCCAAATAAAACTTGGTCAAACATCTCAAGGACCGACACCCTGGCCTTCATGGTGAATTCTGACAGGTTAATAAATTAAAGTTTCCATTCATAATTTAATTTAATACATTAAACGTATTATTGATGTTAGCGCGATCAGTGGTCATGCTAATTTATTTAGCATTTATTTGCAAAGTTATTTAACTAGCGTTTTGCCCTTAAAGACAAAAAAACATAGCTGTTATTTAATCATTTATAAAGGATAACAACAGAAAGAACATGTTAGCTTCTGTTCTCATTAACGCCCTTTCAGCAGCCAGAGCCACAGCCAAAGGAGCAGTGGAAGTGTGGGTGTGCTGCAACCCCACACTGGATTGAAACTGTAACCTGCGCCATAGTCAGTGTGAGCCTTGGGGAAATACTGCAGACGTTGTGTCCGCACTTCTCATTTCCGTGTGGAACCTTAAGCTTTAAGAACTCCATACATCAGCCGCGTGTGCTACCACTGCACCACTGCTGCGCACCAAGGCAGGTCAAAAGTATGCATGGATTAAAGCAGACTTTTATGCAACACTGATTTTTGCACATGCCAAGTTGGATGTTAAGCATCTTTTTGGCGTACGCAAGCTTCGTACATGAGCCCCCTGCTCTTCTTGGGTTTTACCGGTAGGTTGGAGCTTCGTCTGGAGATGTCCAGTCCTCCTCAGGGTCAACTTTGGTCCAGCTCCAGGAGTCCTGCTGCAGGGCATCATTCCAGAGGTTGCTTTTTTACACATTACTTAGATTAAACAAAGTAAAGACCAGGACCATAAAATGGATCCATTACCTTGGCACTTTTACAATCCACCAGATCCAAACTTGGTGAAAGTTCTTCTGGAAACACAGTAAGGTTGCAGCATTAAAATCATTAAGGCGATCAGAACGTTCTCTGTTCTGACAGAAAAGAGATTTATTTAATATGACTGACAGCTAAAGATAAACACATTTTTATCTTATTTTTTAACTGCTGCTCAAAGTTGGACATATTCTTCCCCTTGAAACAGAACATTTAATGATGCCTGCCAGGGACCTGTTTTTAAACCTGTTGGTAGTCACATGCTCAGACTTACCAACGGGTTTAAATAAATCTTGAATGCTTTTATGTTATGAATATAAAGTTATAAATGCCTCATTTTAATGCTTTACCTACTTTTCTTATGTATATTCCTTATGTACTTGATCAGATATGGGTTATATCACCAGGTGACACTGAACCAGCCCTCTCTGAACATCGGACTTACCATCAGGTTTAAATTCAGGTCCCTCGCAGTCATCTCGAGTTTGCCCTGATGAAGGCCAAAGAGATGAAACACGTTGACATTTTTTAGCCATTTGGCCATGTTTAAATGAAGGCTTTTTTAGAAGAATCGTCACTTTTTGAGTGTCTGAGTTTACTGTTCTTTACTTGTTCCAAATAGATTTTTATGAGGATAAACATCCTGAAGGACCCAGGAGTAGAGAAGCTCCTCACCTTTGATCCCAGAGCTGGTCTGTGGAACCATCCTTAGCAGATTGGTTCTGTTCATATCCATAAAGACTTTCCTGGTTTCCTCCACAGCCCTCGGCCCCAGCTCCTCCACCATCACATCCACCAGATCTCTTTTGCTTTTAATTTCTGTCACGCTCCAACCCGTTATTTCTGACATACGCTCCTGATAAACCATCCGCTGCAGGAGTTTCTTAAATACTTGAAACTCGGACCTATTCAGACAGCTGAAGGTTTCCAAAAGCAGCTTTTTGACAACTGCCATTATTGCCACCTGGAATATTAAGGACAATTATGAAGTATTTAATAAATTCTCCAAAACAAGAACAATAATGCAACACATTAATCCATCTGGTAAAAGGAACTTGTTTGGTTTTCTCTAAAAATATATATTTTTATAGAATGATCCTTTGCATTGGTTAACCTCATTGGGACTTTTGACATCTTTCATAAAATTTTTCAGATCATTCTACATGCATATGATCTCTTTTTAAACCTTTAAAGCCTAAACTATGTAATTGTGAGGAATCTTCACATTAAAAAAAGAAAATCTTATATTGTTCCTTTAAACAAAGAAAACAACAGGCTTTCAAAATTTCTTTGTATCATTTTTGATACGTAAGACCAAAAAATACTTTTTCTTCATGTTTTATGCATTTTTATATAGGGTGTGTAAAATATATTAAATTGTATGTTGTGAATTTTCAGAAAAATATTGACTTTGTTGAAGAGGTAGAGGTCTCAGAAATATTGGATTAAAAGTGAATACAAAACAAAATATTTGGAGTTTTAGGGTTATGAGTCACATTATTTATTTTTACTGAGTATCTTTCGCAAATTGCCAAATATGTTTAAAATCAACATTGAACGTTTCTCTTCTTGGCTCTTTAAAGGGGACATATCCTGCAAATTCCACTTTAATCCATCTTGGTGTCTGCGTAGATATCTTTATATTCTGGTTGTGTCATATTTTTCAATTATTCATTGAGTTTTGTCTGTTTTCTATTACGTATTTGTTTTAACAATTACGTTACAGTATTTGCTGCAGAGCTGCTAAATGAGGTCAATCAATTTAACAAATCCACCATTTTTTTTCTCAGAGAAATGTCTTGTTCCAGCCTGAGGGATGTCAGAGCTACAAGTGGGAAAGAGAAAATGTTTTGGTTGTTGGGTGTTTTAAACTACACAATTCATTACGCCATCCAGCAGCAGACTACAAAAATGGCTGAACAGGGTGGAATGGAACCAACTGCGCCCTGAAGGGGGAGAAAGTGTTGAGTGCATCCTTTAGATTTAAAGAGACAGTACCAAAACAGGTTGCTCCCAGACACGCCTCAGACCAGGGGTAAAATACGGGCTGTGTGGCAACAATAACGAGGAATTCAGACCAAAACTACACCTCCACTTTATATAGAATGCAACTGTTTGCTTTCAATGTGAAAAGAAAGTATTTAAAAACATGATACACAAGAAGAGCTGAAACCAGATTTTAATTTAGAGTTCACATTTATATCTGGTATCCAGCCTGAAAATTAATTAATTTAGAAATAAATCTAAATCCAATCTAATTCCTTTCAGTGAAAGTCATGTATGCTAAATTTGAATTTTATTATTCAGGCTTTTCTGTTCTGTCTCTCAGCAGAGAAGGTCACACACCCCCCCCCCCCCCCCCCTGCTGCTGCTGTATCTTGTCTTTCTGAGCTCTCTCTTCATATCATCCAAACTCTGGAAACTATGGATCTGGTCAGCTGGTCTCTCAATGCTATTGATCAAATTTCTTCAACGAGAAGGCAGGGAAAAGGGGTCCTATCCTGTCCTGATGGGACACATTACGTGGGATACACCCTAGATTCTTGGAACAGGTGGAAAATGGTGTGTTTTTCGATTTTGTCAGTCAAGGACGTGGAAGACGTATACATGTTTGGATTCATGATACTCGGATTTCTTCTATTTGGATTCGGAGGATTTGTACCAACAAATGTCGGTAGCAATTATGGTCTCGATCAGGCTGCCGGCCGCATATGATGCGATCACTAAGGCCGTGAACAAGCAGAACCATAAGTTGGAGGAGCAGAGCCGTAAGATAGATGTGATGGAACGCAGACTGGCTTCAGTGGTTGAACTCAGAGGTGAGATGGGATAAAATTTGGATGTGAAACGCGGAAAAAAGCCCAATAAATTTGGAATATTGGATTAGAGATGTGGAGCCAGTGACAAAGGACTTTAAAGCTGACGGAAAAGTTGGTGCAGCTTGTTCTCAAAACAAATAGTGTGTTTAGATTAGGTTTCCCTACTTTTCTAAAACTCCCCTGGATGTTATGGCGGGAGGGCCCAGAACTGCTCCCCCCGCTCCCTTCTCCCCCGCGGACATCTGTGGATGCATTCAGAACTGTGGTGCCGGTTGATAAATTTTCCATCATATCAAGGAAAATGGCCCTCTGGTTAGCGTTCATGGACAAACTGAACAAACATTCACTCACCCTTGTCTGGTCATATGTGCTTTTCTAGTGCGAGGTTTTTTAATATTTCACACTGTATCCTGGAAAAGGATACAGTGTGAAATATGTATTTATTTTCCTCTCCCTCCCCAAATGTGTCTCCTATCTTTCCACGGAGTTAAAGGCAGCGCCCTATGGTAACCGCGTCAGGCAGGGTCCTCGGCAGCAAGGCCTCAGTCAATCGTTTCCCGAAATGTTTGTGATGTATGCGATGAACGGTTGTACTGGAACTGTAATTTCCCTCTGGGATTATTAAAGTATTTCTGATTCTGATTTTTTGCAGCATGAAAGCTGGGTTATTACTCACTTTCTGGATCAGAGCAGAGCTCCATTTCCTCTCAAAGCATTTCTCTAAGGAAAGAAGCAGAAAAACATTTACACCACTAAATATTGAATAAATAATGTTTCCTGTTGAACGTATTTATCCTCTTACTTTCTACGTATTCTGTCAGGCTGAACACCAGATCGGGCCTCTCCATCTTGGCAAACAGTTCTTCAATCTTGTCTACGGGGTTGTGGCTGTAGGTCTGCACCATCAAAAGCACGGTTTCCCGCAGACCCGCCTTCATGCCCAGCAGCCTCCATGAGGGACTTAAATATGGACCGTTCCACTGATCCCAACTAAGGATGTTCTGGATAGCTTTTACATCCCGGAAAGTCAGATCAGCCAGCTGTTCCAGCAGCAGCTTTATAACAGACTCTGTGTCTTTTACCTGGTGAAGAACAAAGTGCTTAAGATTAACGCCACAAGGACAGGAAGAGTTAAGCTTCTGAAAAAATAACAAGTCGGTAGATTTTGCTTTAGTCATGTTATGTTAAACTGGTTACTTACTTCCTGCTTCAGTTCAGACCAAAAATCCTCCACAAGGGGTTCAACTGGAAGGAAGATTAGTGATTCAGGTCATTTGGTCTTAATATTCAAATGTTTGCACAGGCTAATTAAATATTCAAGCACGTTTTAAAATAAATGTGTTTCAGTGACTGAAGATGCAGCTTTAGAAACTAAGAACACAGCTGCTGTACTGGCACGACAGCTTCATGGTGTGGGGCTGTTTTGATGCTTTGGGTACTGGTGCGATGCACAAAGTGAAAATTAGTGATAGAAAATAAGGGGGGACTTTCTCTAGATTCTTCAACGCGGTCTGAAATTAGCCAAAAACAAAGCAGGAAGGAAGAACCACAGGCGTCAGTGCTTCAACTTCAAAACTGGGTTTAAAAGTTAAAAACATCCAACGGGACATTTATGTGACCGTGAGAGTTTAATAGCACTTTCTGTGACTTACTGGTGCAAAATTACTGAAAATATTTAAAAGATCACATCTGGAATGAAAAATCACATAAAATGTATAAATTAAATACAATAAACCGCTGTTTCTCTATAATATCTGATTTTGTTTAATTTCTGCAAACTTCTAGATCAAAAGTAATTTTTTCTAAATATATTATTGTAGGGAATTAATAGTAATAATTTAATTGACCTATTTACATATTATTAACAGGTTTGCTTATGTTACCTTTAAAGCTTGAACTTTCCACTAGACGTTCTTCTATCAGATCGGACCGTTCCATGTCCATCAGAACCTCGTGGGTCACCTGCAGATACCGATCTCCACACGTGATCCACATCATATCCACTAACTCTGCCCTGTTTGCAAACTCCATCACGCTCCATGGGATTTGTGGAAGACCCTTCTGGAACTGAGTCAGCTGCAGGAACCATTTGAATTTTAGGAACTCGTGCTCTTTCAGATCAGTCAGTGTTTTCAGAACCAAGTCCTTCAAGGCAGCCACAGCTGAAACCTAAAAGAATCAAAAGAAAATGTTTTTTCTTTGCAGTCATTAGAAAATGGTTAGATGATTTTAATGATTTAAATTTAAAGGGGACATAACATGCAAAATCCACTTTTTCAGCCATTGAATGCCTCTCTTTGTGTGCTTGGGGTCTCTGGAAGTACTGAACAGTTGAATTTAGTCTTCCAAAGCGTTTTTAGATATATTTGGATTCTTTTTGGGTCATATTTGTCCAGTGCTTCAGAATTTCCTTTTACGTAGAGCTTAAATAAGGTAATGGGTGTCCCACCATTTTTCCACCATGTTTAGTTGTTGCTTCAATTTTGTAGTCCCACCTTAAGGATGCGGAAGCCCTCAGTGGACCAGTCTAAATGTTCGGTTGTGTGATCTTTCTGAAAACATTTCAACACCTATCCAGGAGTCTTTGTCAGTTCTGGCGGCTTGCACTGAGCAATCTGCAGTTGGAGCGCTGCTGTTTCTAAGGACATGGAGGTCCATCCTCCGAGGTACATTCTCAGTCAGATACAGATCAGTGACCCAATGCCACTGTCCTGGGTCATTAGAAGCTTTTGCTTGGTGTGAGTGGAGGACTTGGTCACCTGAATCATGACGAGATGCTGATGTAACCTGAATGATGGGGAATGTGCGGCTTGGGGACTAAACTATGGCAGCTATTAGTTTGCTGTTGTGATTATGCGGCTAACTGAGAATTTGCACAGGCATGTTGTTGGGTGCAATAACCCACAAAAGTCACTCCTCCAGCCCAAATCATCAGAACTTTGTTGACGTGCCTGGTTAAATGTATCGATCGTGGGATTGTACCCGCATCAGTTGGGAAAGTCCTCCTCATTTATGTGAAGCACTTCAAGAATCAAAGCTTTAGTAAGTTCTGCCAGTAATGAAGAGACTTCACCTGACTGAGGCCTCAGTTCCTTCTGAGTATAGAAACGAAGGACGGCAACGTGGCGAGCTGCCGGTAACTCTGAAATATCAACAGACTTTATTTTGGATCTCATAGAGTTTGAGTTTCTTGAGAGCGCGGCCGTAGTGCCCATTTCAATAAGCATTATGATAATAGCAGCATTGATTTCTCTTGCTTTGGCTCAGACTCTGGCTTGAACATGTAAGGCTGAATTGAAACAACTTTCGCTGACATTTTTCAAATGAATTTTGGAATAAAAAGTTTCTCTTGCTTTAGATAATAGTATCTCAGCAATTAAACTACAAAGATGTTGAAGGGGGTGGAAAGGACTGCTGTGGTAGATGGTAGATGGCAGTGTGTGAAAGGTCACAGCAACACAATGTGTATAAGACGCTCTGTGGAGCTTCACTGACAAAGAACTCAGACCAAAGCAGTTCCACTTTACATAGACCACAACTGAAGGATCTGAATGTGTAAGGAGGGATTTAAAAGTATGATAATTGCCCTTTAAGGTATTCCCACCGCCTTTCAGTGCTGTGGGCTGGAGAACATTTCTCTGAATCATTGGCTGTAAAACCTGGCAAACACCAGCGCAACAAGAACAAGCTTGAGGAAGGAAACGTCTCGTAGCAGACGGACTAAAAAAGTCCAGTATGAATCGACCGATGCTCCTAAAACTACAAAAGGGCAAAGGGGGGAAACGGCCAGCAGCAGCTTAAAAAGAGCTTGTTCTTTATGCCTCCTTAACATCCTTAAAATCTAAAGACGTAGGCAAAGAATTAACCTTAAAAATATCTTCCCCATTGGATCATTTTAATTCTTTGTTAATGTGTGGTAAGAACTTTACCAGGTCTTTACCCGACCAAATAAATATTATATGATGCTTTCCTCTGAAGGGTCGCAAACATCTGACTTTACTCACTCTGCATATTTCTTCTTCATCAAACCGTTTTCCTGTGGAGACATGTGGGAATTTAAATTAAGAAAAATTATGTTGCAAAACAGTAAAGTTAAAATAAAAAACAAGCATTACTAATGTTATATTATGGACAATGTTAACTTTTTCTGTTAAATCTGTTTTTTCATGTGAATGCTTTGTCTTTCATTTCTTACTTTTGGCTCTGGATCCGCTGTCCTCCATCTGTTCCCCCTGATCCGTCCTCCTAAAGGACTTTAAAATCTTCTCTGCCACCTCCATGGGTCAGCACCACTAAAAACACAATTTTCTTTAGCTCCAGCTTCCCCAGATGCACCCGTTCAAAGTTCATAAGGGTCCTAGTCAGAAAACGTGTCTTAAAGGCCTTCTGCTCACTGGGACTCAGATCAGCCAGTGTTTCTAGCAGCAGCTCTATCCTCACCTGTTCATGTTATAAAATATTCACAGACCAGGAGTAAGTTTTCAGCTTTGATGGCTGCAAATGATCACGTCACAGTAATAGTAGAGATTTCATCAATCAACTGGACGGACAGACGGAAAAGGATGTGTCCAAACCCAGAGGCTGCATCCTTCGAAGGCCAGATTTGTAGGCCGATTACGTCACGTCGATGTTGTCCAGATTAGAGAACTCCTTAGAAAGCAGGCCAACGAATGTTTCCTTCTTCTCCCTAGATTGAAGATGTGTGTCCTTCGTGGCCCGCCCTATCCAGGATAAGTGAAAATCTATGAATAAAGTGGGAGATAAGACGTTTCTGTGACATAATAGTAACTTTAAAAAGGTTTTTGGGTGAGAATTTAGCTGGCACATTCATTTCAAACTTCCACAGTGAGTTAAAAGCAGAAATACTTCAGTCAGATATCTAATGTTAATTTATTGTTTTCTACAAATAAATGAATTTAAACAGTTCAGAAAGTTAGAGTTAGCGTTGAAGTTCCTTTAAAGGTTTTACTGATAAATTTTATTTTTGTAGTATCCATTAGCAAGAAGTAGTGTAGTTGGATTTTATTTTATTAAGTATACAGTATAATCTTAAGATTTAATATTAATGTACTTAATCTTAGACTTCTCTGTTCAGTGGAGTGCTGGGTAATCGGGAGGATCGGGCCATCTCCAGATGGACCGGTTCATCTGTGGGCCGGTGTGGGGGACTAGTATACACACACACACATTATTTGTTTTCTAAAGATAAGACAGCAACTAAGTTGTTTTGTTTTGTATTCACTTTAAATGCCTAGATAGTCACTGAAGGTCACTGATGGGCTGAAAAGGCCAGAATAAAAAAGAGAAAAGTCTTGGAAGAGGATGCTGCAAAGTGTGCAAAGCTCTAACACGTGTTCCAGGTGACAGACAGAAGTGACAAAAGCTAAATCACTAGCGCTGGTGGTACAGCTTGTTTGGGGCTAATAAGCTAATATCAGACTCAGCTCAGAATTGGCAAAGTGATATTTGCGTAATTCACTGCTGTGTTTTAAGAATTAACTAATTTGGGAAAAAAATGTATCAATATAGCTATGAGAGCATAATTTACATTATAAAGTAACCTACGAATAATTTATTTACATGCACTACTAGTGCATGTTTTGGGAATCAAAAAATGTTTATTGAATGAAAGTAATTAATCAACCAACTAACCTATCAATTGAATTATTTTTGTAGCACCTGAGAGGTATCAAACCAAATTAAATCAAACCTGCTAGTGCATATTATGTCATATTATTACGTTTTTAAATAAATTCGAACTTTCATGCTGAAATTGTGAAAAAATTGGCAATAACAGATTAATAAGTATAACATTATGGCCCAAGCCTGAGCCTTCTCTACACACACCAACAATAATTTCTTCATATTTTTAGGTGCTCTGCATGCACACATGGATACACAGGGTCTTTTTTTAAATGCCTAGTGTGTTCTTTAAAGTTTCCAGGTCATTCCAGCGTGTTACACTACTCTGCATGCAACCAGGGCTGGAGCTTAAGACCCTTGAAAAAGGACAGTTTTGCACAGCTTCTTGCATGTGTCTGTACTCTGTAGCTCCAAGGCAAGGCAAATTTATTTATATAGCACAATTCAGTACAGGGACAATGCAAAGTGCTTTACATGATTAAAATATAGCAAATTAAAACAGAATAAAAGCAAGTAGGAATAAAATGTAGATAGAAATTAGAACAAAGAAGTGGTGATTCAGTTAACTAGAACAGTTAAAGGCAATCCTGAACAAATGTGTTTTTAATCTTGATTTAAAGAAACTCAGGCTTTCCGCACCTTTACAATTTTCTGGAAGTTTGTTCCAGATAAGCGGAGCATAGGAACTAAATGATGCTTCACCTTGTTTAGTTCTGGTTCTAGGTATGCAGAGCGGGCTGGAGCCAGAAGACCTGAGTGGTCTGGAAAGTTGATACACTGATAACAAGTCTGTGATGAATTTAGGTGCTAAGCCATTTAGGGATTTATAGACTAACAGAAGGATTTTAAAGTCTATTCTCTGAGATACAGGGAGCCAGTGTAAGGACTTTAGAACCGGGTCCATGTTCTCTACGTTCTTAGTCTTAGTGAGGACGTGGGCAGCAGCGTTCTGGATCAGCTGCAGCTGCCTGATCCACTTTTTAGGAAGACCTGTGAAAACACCGTTGCAGTAATCAATTCGACTAAAAATAAACGCATAGATTAGTTTAGCTCAAGGGTACCTAATTAGGCAACATGATTGAGCCTTAGATTGTTGAATATGGCAATAAAAGATTATTAATCATAAAATTATGGTCTGTTGGTTTTCTGCATTGTTCTCATCAAGTAAAAACTCACCTTCAGAACCAATCTCAGCACAAAGTAGTGATGCTCATCACATGATCTACTTTCCCCAGTTATTGATACCGTAAACTGCAAATAATACGGGCAAAATTGCTCCCTCTGCGTTCACTCTCATTGGGTCCTATGCCAGCCTTGAGTAGGAGAGACCCATCCAATATGGTGGCGACGCAGGATAATAATAATAATTAGCACGTAATGAGAAGTTTACTATAAACTATATGCCCGTAAACAAAGAGACTTCGAAGGATGCAGCCTGAATCTGGGCACACTAAAACATTGCTTCCTTGTGTGATATCATGGCAAAGTCAAAGTAAAAAAAAGGAAAAAAATAAAATATTAAAATAAAATAAAGCAGAACAGATCTGACAAGAGAAATCGCAAAAATAGAGACCCATGGCTGGTTTTATTTAAACCAGAAAGAAGCGGGAGGAGGACGGCAGCGGCTCTACAATAAATCTGATTAACACGGAAGAAACCAGGAAACGGAAATAACAGAAACATTTTATTCTGGCGTAAAGATACGCAAATGAAAATGATGGCGACATGTTCTTCCAACCATAGACATAATATAAGAGTAGACGCGTCATTGGGCGGGTTCTGCCTATGCTGCGATGCGTCAGAGCGTCCGCCATCTTAAATGTGGCAAATCGGCAGTTACTCAGTCACTTAAACAATATCAGAGGGACTTTAATCTCTGATTATACTTATTCGTAGTATTTCTTTTTTGTAATATTACAAGTTTATTTTCGTATCCCTTTAGCTTCATTCTCCTGAATTTATTCTCCTAAAGAATAAAAATAATTAAAATAATCTAACCTGGCCCTATTACTCCAGGAGTGAAATAATTCTGCAAACTGTGATTATTCTGGAAATGTTCCCCCTTAATTCTCATATGTTTTTATCATAACATTATCACTTTTGTGTTTGTTAGTTTATTTTTACTTTAGGACTTTTTTTCCCTCATATTATTAATTTTACCTCTTTAATACTCACCCAAAAAGTCTGTTCCTAAAGGTTCACATGTGACACGGGTTTATGAAATAATGAAGACCACAATGTTTAGATTTAACACATTTATCCTTATATTCATAACACATAAACACACACACATACATACATACATACATGTATACATGTATATATATATATATATATATATATATATATATATATATATATATATATATATATATATATATATATATATATATATGTATGTGTGTGTGTGTGTGTCTGTGTGTGTATTTATTGCAGCACAGGAGTGAGGCATCTTTTCTGATTCACGTTCACAATAACAGAACTCAACTTTTTTCTGCCACATACAATATGGCGGTGACGTTGACGTGCGAACCTGCGCCCTATGACGCGTCTACGTATATGATGTCTATGCTTCCAACAGTCTTAAAACTCTGATGACCAGAGGAACTCTTCCTCCAGTTTCCGTTTAACGGGGTGATGCGGAAGTAAACGGAATGTTTTATTAAAGAACCCGAACCGGGCCGGACTCGGACACAGCGGGGTTCTGCTTCCTGCCCGCTGCAGCGGCAGTCAGCGCGTTCAGCTCCACAGAGAACAAGGAGAACATCTCCTACCTGCAGCTGGTGCTCCCTCTCTGCAATCCTGCAGCTTTCTCTCATTTTACTGCAGGATCTCTGCAGGATTCAGAAACCTGCCGCCTTCCACAGCACCGGTGTTGAACACACGCTGGCGCTCAGGTTACCTGCTGAACCGGGCCATCCCGGGGCAGGTGTGGCCTATCAGAACCTCAAACAGGAATAAAACAACATTGGATTTGTGTGAAATTCGCTAAGATAAAACAAAATCAGGAAAGTTTACACTTTGCGCTCATTTGCTGGGTTGTAAACCAATTGTTTTTCATTTTCAGACCAACTCATTTCAACAGGACAGAATGTACTCAATACTTTTTAAATATTTAATGTTTCTTTTTAATCAGGCACTCGTGTTGTCGCCCCCAGGAAGTTTGTTGCGAGGAGGATAGTTTCACTTTCACTTTGCCACTATCCGATCCACTGAGCTATATTATACACTGGAGTGCTGATTTTGCCGAAAATCTGAAGTCACTGGCCGCCATCTTGCTACTCCCTACTCTCACAGAATCCCACAGGATTTGGTTGCAACAACAAGCAGTTTTCTGGCTGAGTGAAAACGTTTCACAGGTAATTCTACAGTCAGTGGATGTACTAACACTATCAACTACTAGGAAATTAGGTGCTGAAATATTTTACATGTTATTCATATTAAATATATATACGTGTGTATATATAAGTATGTGTATATATGTATACAAATATGTAAATATATGTTCTTGTATATTGTTATTTATATATTTATAAATGTTATATATATATATATATATATATATATATATATATATATATATATATATATATATATATATATAAAATGCAAAATATTTCAGCACATGACTTTCTCATTACTTAATAGTTTTAGAACATAACATAAAAGTATATGACATTTGACATTTTAAAAGTTTTAAGCCCCCCCTAAACATGAGAAAATCCTGGTTATTAGATGCTGCAGCGCACATATTTCCTAGTTACTGAGGGAAAATAGGGAGTACCAATATGGCGGCCGGTGGCTTCAAAGCGACTCGTTCCAACAGCGGGCGATTAGCACTCCAGTGTATAATATAGCTCAGTGATCCGATCTGATAGCACGATTCGCGCCATCTATAGACAATCTACGTAGACGCCTCGGTGAGCGGGCTCTGCCTATGCTGAGGATGCGTCAGAGCGTCCGCCATGTTGAATGTGGCAAATCTGCTGTTAGACTCAGGCACTTAAACAGTATCAGAGGGAATTTAATCTCAGAATATACTTTATATTCGTAATATTTTAATTTTTTGTAGTATTACGAGTTTATTTTCGTATCCCTTTGGCTTCATTCTCCTGACTTTATTCTCGTAAAGGATAAAAATAATTAAAATAATCTCACCTGGCCCTATTACTCCAGGACTGAAATAGTTCTGCAAACTGTGACAATTCTGGAAATGTGCCCCCTTAATTCTCTTAATTCTTTTAATTCTAATATGACGTTTGTGTGTGTGTGTGTGTGTGTGTGTGTGTATATATATATATATATATATATATATATATATATATATATATATATATATATATATATATATATATATATATATATATATATATATATATATATATATACATGCCTTCTAAGTCTCTCCATGTGGGAGTGGGCATGTTTTGTAAGGCTGGGTAGGAGTGGCTCTTGTCCGCTAGATGGCTGGATGTAGTTGACCTCCTCTTCCTCATGTAGTTGACCTCCTCTTCCTCATTTTGCTCATACAGGAACCAATCCTGCGCTAGTCAGCAGAAAGACATGTTGTCCTGATTTGGTTTCCCAAATCAACCTTTTTCATTACAACAAACGTAAAACTTTATTTGTATTTCTTGCTACAATTTTATTTGGATTTTAGTTAAATTTTGCCTGATTGCTGGAGGATAAGTTTAGACTTAACCAGCTGTTTGTTTGCACGATAACTGCGGCTGTCTGTGTGCTGGCCAAACTTCACACGGCAGATTTGAACCCAACTGAGTGGTTTTGCTGAAGAGCTGCTGTGAGGACAACCCTGTGTCCTGTGTGGGTCTGAGGAATCTCTCCTGATGGGGCTGGTGGACCACAAGTTCGAGTTTCTGCTCCAACCGAGGAGGCAGGAGGAGGGTCCTCTTTCAGTGGAGCAGCTGAAGGTAAAACCCGGTCTGAGACAGTACCATCAAGCGCCTGGTTCCCCTTTAGTGTCTTAAACTGGGACTGAATTGGTCCATTGGATTGTTTTCGTTCAGAGAGTTTGGATTGATTTTTGGATAGAAATTAGTTGTTTTGTTGCTTTTGTCATAAAGGCTATAGGAGTGGAAATATTACAAACAAAGAGGATTTAGGCTCAAAACCAGACCCAGGTTATGTAAATCTAGCTTTGTTCTGAAATCTCAAACTATTCATAAATTCTATTTATTTATCCAGCAAGCAAATAGGTCATAAATAAATATATAGCAACCCAGTTTTTACACATTTCCAACGTGTGCCATGGAAATGCATTACAGCAAAAGCAATGAGATCAAGGAGCAATGCTTCAATTGCTCTCCATCATATTAAAATGTTCATTTTATTTATCTACTTATTTATAGCATATTTGTTTGTGTAGCCTATTTATTTGATCACTTCTGTTGTGGATTTTTTTTTTGCCCATTAAGGTCCAACAACCTTGTGTAGACTAGCCCTGAATAATTTATATGTTTGTTTATTGCTTCTGACCAGCTGTTCTTTAAAAAAATGATATCAAGTAGAATTTAGCTGATGTCATGCATGTGGATGCATTTTGTCCTAAAACCCCCTGGGGGGAAAAAGACTCAAACATTTTTCTTGATCAGGTTGAAACGCTGGAGTCTGATGTTGGGCTGCTGCTGGAAACACTGGCTGAATTCACGCAGAGCGATCTCCTAACCTTCCAGAAGGTTCTCTTGAGGGAAAGGCGGATCTTCAAACTTCATTCAGATATAAGACGTAGGCTGCTTCTGGAGGCAGACCTGCAAAACACTGTGCTTGTAATGGTGGAGATCTTTGGTCTGCAGTCTGTGGACATAACCAAGCACATTTTAATTAAGATGAAAAAGACCGGTCTGGTTATGAGCCTATCAGGCGCCGGCTCAACATCTAAAGGTAGGATAAAAAACAATAAAGTAAATAAACCTCAATGTGTCTTTCAATTTTCCCTCCACTTTTCTAAGGAACAAATCAGGATAAACGTCTGGCTGCATTGATCCACAAAGTAAGCGTTATGTCGTCTGGTTCTAATACGTCTCCATACTTCCTGGTTGTAATAATACCAAAGATCAAAGGTAAACAGATGAAAATGCTTCTGTCTTTAAAGAAACGTTTTTTCCAATTTGTTCAGGTGGCTTCAATGGCCGCTACCAAAGATCTTCTATCAGAAATACTGATGGCTCTAAATCCGAAAGAATTCAAGATACTCAAATGGTTTCTGCAGTCCACTTTCTTCCACATGGGTGTTCCACTACTGCCGTGGAGCCAGCTGGTGTTGGCGGACACGGAGCAGGTGGTGGATCAGCTGGTGCGTCTGTTCGGTCGACGGTCCGTGGAGTTGGCTGCGGCGGTTTTGACAGACATGAACTTAGATGATCTGGCTTTCAGGCTGTCAGAAGGCTACACAAGAGAAGAAGGTGAGATTCAACCAATACTTCAGTGATGATAATAATAATAATATACCCACTCACTGATTATGAACATGTTGCTAGTCAGGGTTTGATTAAGTTTTGCCCACAGAATTGTCTTAATTCTTTGATGCATGGAGTTGTACCATGTTTCTTTGCTTAACATCCATCATCTGAATATCCCGCCATCCCTATGTTGCTCTGTTGGATTGAGATAAGTTGGTGTAGATTCTTGGTCTTCCAGAATGTGCCGGTCCTAAATGTTTCAGTAGAAGTAAACCGGACTTCTCTTTTTCTTTGTTTCCCCTCTCATGGAAAATGACTCTTTAGTTCTGAACATGTTGGACTATCAGGTTGATGGATTATAGTCAGAACAATCTCACCGAAGACAGCATTAAGGTTACCAATGGGACAAGTCGCTGTCCACATGTGTCCTCATTGCCCCATCAGGGACCTGAATGGGCAATTGGATGTGAGCTGAAATGTCCCTCTGTCTTTTAGATTAAATATGGTAAAGATATAGTTACCATTTCAGGAGTCTTTTTCTTACTACAGAAGTCTACAATAGAAACACCACATTAGTCAGAAAAAGAACCTGGGGTGACCGTAAATAGGTCAATTATTTAACTCTACCTTCATCTCCTCTTTAACTCCATCCATAAATCTCTCTGCTCTTCCTCTAGGCCTCCTGCCTGGCAGTTCCAGTCTCAACGTCCTTCTTCCAATGTCCTCACCATTCCTCTTGTGTAAACGTCAAAGCCATCTGCGTCTGGCCTCTCTTTCTTTATCTCCAGAACATTTAACATTAGCTGTACCAATGATGTGCTTATTCTTAAACCTTTCCATTCTGATCAATCCCAAAGAAAACCTCAAGATCTCCTCTTCCTCCACCTGCACCTCCTGTCTCTTCCTCATTGCTTCTGTCTGTAAACCAGACCACTGCTGGTCTCACCTTCCTTTGCCTCTTGTCCACACTCATCGTCGCTCTGCATTGTGGACCCTAACTTCTTAAAATCCTCCACCAAACAAGAAGGGGCTCTAAACTGATCCTTGATGCAGTCCCTCCTCCACCTTGGACTCATCTGTCACACCTACAGCGCATCTCACCACGGTCCTACAGCTCTCATACATGTCCTCCACCACTCTAACAAACTTCTCTGCTCCTCCAGGCTTTGTCATACAATTCCACATCTGCTCTCCTTGCAACCTGTCATTTGCTTTCTCTAGATCGACAAAGACACAACACATCCCCCTCTCACCCTCTCTGTTCTCCTCCATGAACATCCTCAAAGCAAATACTGCATCTGTAGTACTTTTTCTTGGCAGGAAACCCTACTGTTGCTCACAGATGTTCACTTCTGGCCTCAAACTAATAATTATCATTATCTTTATTATCATTGCAACATACATTCCAATGAAATGTATCCTCTGCTTTTAACCCGTCCCTCAGGGTGCAGCCCACTGCACACAGTGCAGTGTATGAGGGTGCAGTGTATTTTTGGGGTGTAGATCTTGACCAGGGACCCAGAGTGACAGTCTGTTGGATTCTAACCCAGAACCTCAAAGCCTCCCCAGGAAGCAGGCACCCTGCTCTAACCACGAGGCCACCACTCCTCAAGCTACAACTTTATTCCCCTGTAGCTGCCAATACTCTGCTCATCTCCCTCACTGTTGAGGTTGTGCTTTTCAGACATATTTCCAAGTTCCCCAAATGGTGTCAGCATTACTTCCCACGCCATGACATAAACATTTTATTTTGTAGCTCGTCTGCTTCAGTGTTTGGCCAGTGGAGGGACCAGAGAGTGTTCTTCATACTCTGGTTTTAACAAGAGTTATTTGGGCTATTTTGTCCTTTCCATCATCTCACATCAGTGTGGTCATTCTCTTCTGACATCGAGGCATTTATGTACAGCTTACTCAATATTTTCTCTTTTTTTCAGACCATCTGGAAGATGGCTATGTGTGAAAATCTCAGTAGATACGAAATGCTGAGAGCATTACACCTGACATCAGAAAATCATGCTACGTTAAAAAACACTTCTTTCCCTTTCTTCATCATTCTGATGCTCAGTTTGAACTGCAGCAAGTCATTTCACCACCTCTAGATGCACTGAATGTATCGTTTTGCCACCATGTGATTGGATGATTCCATATTTTGGTTAAAAAGTTATCGGACAGAGTTTCCTGAAATTGTATTATAATAATAATAATAATAATAAGAAGAAGAAGAAGAAGAAGAAGAAGAAGAAGAAGAACTACACTTGGTTAGATTGTTTAATCGTGGTGGGATAAAGCTGATTAAAAGATGCACTTGGATTTTTACATTCACCAAGAAAGAGCAGTTCAGTTAGAAATCTGGAAAAGTTTGAGCAACTAACTCTGCCTGATACTCAAATGTGATATTCGGTGAAATAACTCTTGTATTATGTATTAATTTCTCAGAGCAAAAAGAAGAACCTCAGCCTGAACTGGACAAAAAAGTGAGTGACTTTTAATCTCTTTTCAAACAGAGCACTATTTTTGCAGAAACGAATGTGGACATAAGTAAATTTCATTAATTAGGAACAATTTCAGGCACAATGGGTTTATAATTGTATTTGGTGTTGGCCACCTTGGACTAAAGGTTCAGTCAATGATTTTGTAATCAGACTATTATCATACGACACCAGGATCAATGCTTTAGACATCAAGATGAGGGGTCATGGTGAACTTCAAACATCTATCCAAGGATCCCATTCTGAAGATCTTCAACTCAAATCACAGAGAGTTGTTGTATCATCTTAGGGAGGTTGGTAAAATGGGGCTATAATCAGGTATTCAGTCATGGATGCAACCCCCCTTCTAAGAGTCTTCTACGCTTAGAAGGTAAGTATGTAACAAAACAGTTGAAGAAATATTGCATTGGAAATTGATCAGATGATCGTCCATAAGGATGCGACAAGCTTGTCCACAGCTCCAGGAAGAGCTTGGAAGAGATGCAGCTTTCTAAATGAACTTTAACCATGTTTACATCTAAGACTCTACTTATAAATTATTCTGTGTGCATTAGAGAAAAAGTGAGTACCCAATTCTTGCTTGTAAGAATTATAATAATAATTCTTAGAAATGTGCATCCAAATAGACAATGCAAACAGATAATTTAAAATCTAAAGTTAAAATGACGATTCCTGTCCGTGTCTTTAAATCTGCACAGGAAACCTGAGTTATTGTTGTTCTTTCTTCCAGGTAGAACAGCTGGAGTCTGTGATAAAGCAGTTGTTGAATGGGTTGGCTGAGCTGCGTGATCCTGAACTTGAAGACCTGAAGTATGAAGTCTTGTGTCAAATTAGCTGCAAAAAAGATTCTTCAAGTTTTCACTGGGAACTTGTCCAGATGACAGACCTGCTGGACTTGACGTTTCTATTGGTGCAGACGTACGGTCAAGAATCTGTGAAACTAATCACAGGCATTTTACATAAAAAGAAATGGTCTGTTCCCAGTTGGCAGTCCCCGATTTCCAGCTCAGAGAAAGAAGGTGAGATGGAACGACTGAACAGAGTAAGATTCAGTTGAATATCCTCAGAGTCTCTCAGAGCTCCTATCTTAACTAGGAGTCCTAGCTTCAGAGCTATTCAGATAG